>NW_024879823.1:0-65723 GCF_900700415.2 Clupea harengus | reverse complement strand
CACTTCAGTGATTTTCCACACCTCACCTCACACACACACACACACACACACACACACACTCACTCTCACACTCTCACACACACACACACACACACACAGGGAGAAAGAGAGGAAAACCCACACATGCAATACAGGGTATCTAACGATTAGTGTCTTTCAGTATGTGTTGGTGTGTGTCAATTTTGTATCATGTATATACCATGTTATGTATGTATGTTTGTATCATGTATATACCATGTTATGTATGTTTGTATCATGTATATACCATGTTATGTATGTATGTTTGTATCATGTATATACCATGTTATGTATGTATGTTTGTATCATGTATATACCATGTTATGTATGTATGTTTGTATCATGTATATACCATGTTGTGTTTGTTTGTATCATGTATATACCATGTTATGTATGTATGTTTGTATCATGTATATACCATGTTATGTATGTATGTTTGTATCATGTATATACCATGTTGTGTTTGTTTGTATCATGTATATACCATGTTATGTATGTATGTTTGTATCATGTATATACCATGTTATGTATGTATGTATGTTTGTATCATGTATACATGTTATGTATGTATGTTTGTATCATGTATACATGTTATGTATGTATGTATGTATGTTTGTATCATGTATATACCATGTTATGTATGTATGTTTGTATACCATGTTATGTATGTTTGTATGTATGTTTGTATCATGTATACATGTTATGTATGTATGTTTGTATACCATGTTATGTATGTTTGTATGTATGTATGTTTGTATGTGTGTAATGCTAATCCTGATACATGTACGATCTCATCTCAGAGTCACATGCACACATGACTCTTAACTGGCCCTGTCTGGCGCCATGGCAACCCAGCAAAACCGAGTGTTGCATCAGCACAACACGCATGACGTGTGATCAGATCTGCCTGTTTGCGCACACACACACACGCACACACACACACACACACACACACACACACACACACACACACACACACACACACACACACACACACACACACGCATACCCCACACACACTAGGGGTCCAATATAAAAATAGAGAAGGTAATTCATCTGTTGATTTTCTTTAATTATCAAACACAAACACATGTTTACATTCTTACTCCTGTTAGTAGTGTTCCCATGGCAACTCACTCTAGGGCCTAATGTTTACATTCTTACTCCTGTTAGTAGTGTTCCCATGGCAACTCACTCTAGGGCCCAATGTTTACATTCTTACTCCTGTTAGTAGTGTTCCCATGGCAACTCACTTTAGGGCCTAATGTTTACATTCTTACTCCTGTTAGTAGTGTCCCCATGGCAACACACTCTAGGGCCTAATGTTTACATTCTTACTCCTGTTAGTAGTGTCCCCATGGCAACACACTCTAGGGCCTAATGTTTACATTCGTACTCCTGTTAGTAGTGTCCCCATGCACTCTAACGGTGCAACCCATGACAGCGTAACAATACGCTTCCAACGCTTTGAGTGGGCGTGGTGTAGCGTGTGGAAATAGCATAACAGACTGGACTAGTGAGCTAGTTAGCAGGCTAGCCAGTTAGTGGGCTATCTAGTCATTCTGTTCAAATAAGCCCAGGATTAAATATATAACATATCAGGAACAACAACAAGCCCTTACAAGGCCATCCAAGCCTTTCTTTTTAGCAAATTAAACGACCAAACGATGCCACAGTCCTGCAATTTTCAAACCGTCAGAGACAACACCAAACATTCTGATTGGCTGCTGCCGGGGGAAAATTGCTCCTCATTTGCATAGGATTCAACTTTTTCCAACTTTTTTCGCTCGCTTCGCCCAAAACGGTGGTCTACGTCACAATGGATTGGCTCCCGTTGAAATGCATGGGATTTAGAATTTCGCTTCGCACGCTACGCTGTCATGGGTTTGCACCGTAAGGGATGATAATGTTTACATTCGTACTCCTGTTAGTAGTGAGATACCACCTTCATATACGTATATCCTGGTGGAATGTCAGCAAGGTATGAAGGAATGAAAAAATAGATACCGCCCATGCATACTGACTACCTCAACTCAGGTCCACACCACACACACACACACACACACACACACACACACACACACACACACACACACACACACACACACCCCATCACATCACTGTCCGAGGAACCTAACTACCTCAACTCAGGTCCACACCACACACACACACACACACACACACACACACACACACCACACGCACACACACCCCATCACTGTCCGAGGAACCTAACTACCTCAACTCAGGTAAACACCATCACAAAACTGTCTGAGGAAGCTGGCTGCCTCAGGTAAACACCATATACATTACAGCCTGACAGGCATGCACACACACACACACACACACTCACACTCACCTCAGCATTCTTCTATCACACTCACAGCATGGCGCTCCTCTCTGTCTCTCTCTGACAGCCACACACACACACACACACACACACACACACACACACACACACACACACATTGCTGTTTACACATTTACAATTCATGTTATGGATTACATAACATGAGGCTTGTAAGAGCGCTTGGGACGAGAGGGCTATTCTTGTGAAGGAACTCTAAAACGAAGAGCCCACGCACCCAGACAAACGTCAGAAAAAGAGCTTGACAAAAGTGAGAATTATTTCAGACAGGTAAGGAAATCTAGGGAGCCTTCAAAACGTTCAAAACGAGAGGGCCAGACACACGCGCGATCCTGTGCGAACTTGCTTGAACACCACCTGAGCGAAAGAATTCACCTTACTGGAATGCGTTCCTCCGCCCCGGCCCCCACCCCAGCCCGCCCCGCCCCCTCACATCTCCGGCTGGGGGATGGGACGTAGGTGGGACGATCCCGACCCAAGTGCAACAGGTTCGCGAGTACGCCTACTGGACTCTTCCGGACGGCTTTGAACTCTGAACCGGGTCTGAGGTTCAACTTCGCCCCGGTGCTGCTTCTCAGACCTATCAAAGACCGGTCGGCAGGATAGCGCGGTGGAGTTCTGTCGTTAACAACGTCACATTAACTAGCAGTAATAAAAGGGTGACAGTTTCCAAGACAACCTAAAGAACTTCCAACGATAAATATATAACGACACCTGCCTGCCTGAAAGTGTTGGCTGAGCCAGAACATGTTCTTTAACCACCTCCTTAAGAAGTTATGTCCTCCTCAACATGTTATTGGCAAGCAGTTGCATTAAACCGTACGCAAGGTTCATTAGTAGTTACATTAAATTACGTTAATAAAGTAATGGTGTCGTTCTTAAATAATCAAGACATCTACCTTAGCTCTACGGCTAACTGGCTCTTTATCCGAGCGTGGAGCTCAATCGGATGTAACGTAATGCTGACACGGGCTGACCTCTACACGACAAGATTACAGACGCTGAAGCCGAGAGGGTTGCTTTATTTCACAAATTAACCTACCAATGAGCAAACCAAGCTAAGCCGACAATCAATCAACTATGAGAAACTTTAGCTAATGTTAGTTAGCATATCATAATACCTAATTAAACATTAGCGGTTAGCTAACGTTAACTTATGTAGTGTATGAGTTTGCAGGCTAACGTTAACGATACCTGTTGCTGTTTCACGTCATGCCATGGCCGAAACAGGACAAGGCCTATATGTCCTATTCAGATACAAATATCTCAAGAAAACAGGAGAAATGCCTTCGTGTTATGGGAGTGGGACTGCAGTTTAACGTCAAACTAGCTAATGTTCCTAGCACAGCTCTGTCAGGATGGGAACACCTGTGGCGCGCTGACTGCGCGCGGGCACGACAGAACAGGTTTCCTCTCATTCCAGAGAGAGACTCCTGCTGCCTGCGGCTCGGGTTAGCATGAGTTAGCCGACCGATCACACCGTGAAATCCACCCTACAGGTTAGCGATTCCAATCCACAACCAACTCCCAAGTGAACGCCTCTCTCTTCCCTGCCTAAAACAACTTGCTAACGCCACTACTTACCGTAAGTGTTCACAGAAGTATTCCCATGGGAAAGACCGAGTCAAAAGTTTTCCGATAAGCGCAAAGTTGATACGTCCGTTCTGTAGTTAAAGTAGTTCCCGGACACTCCAGTATGTGTTGGCAAGGCTGAACTCTGCTCCGCTCCGCCTCACATCGCGTTCTTGCTCTCCTGGGCGCGCCCCCGTGCTGGCTACTCTCCCCCAGACTAGCCCAAACCTGTGCCGCGCTTCAGGAGGTTATCCGATTAGACTTCGAGACACGTTTGTCTGAGGAAGGACGCAGGCTTGATGTCATGGTGTCATCTTGTGGTGAAAGTTGGGAAGTGCCCTTTTTGTGCGTCCAACCAAAGTGGTTGTAACGTCTCTGATCTAACTCATTCTGAAGGGGTATGTAAGCCTACTTCAAACAAATAGGCTACGCTTCTATCATCTTTAGGCTGTCTGTCAGAATTAACATTTTCAAACCATTGTTCACATAACAGATCAAAGTCAAACCCAATGGGAAGCATTGACTTGACTGTAGGAAATTATTTAATTCAACCAAAAATAATTAAATTGTGGTTTCTACTACACACCAGGATATTGGTCTATTGTCTTTACTGTGTCATCCCTGTGACACGCCTGTCGCCAAGCACGAGACCCATTCTCTCCTCTTTCACTCGCCCGAAACTTCCAGGCTTGTCTCGCACTTCCCGAAACTCACTGCACACGGACGGGAGGTGCGGCGGCGGGGTTAGGACCTGATTTGGGAGAGTTAGCCTAAGATTTACACCAGTCACACCTCTAGGCACTGGTCAAACTAGCTCAGCACATAAAAACAGGTGACGATCATACGTACAAAACTTATCAGGGAACGAATAAACGGATAAATAAAAAACGCAATGTAAATGGTGTGTGAGTAACAAGTTTAACTAAGTCCTCAATTGCCATTTATTACCAGCAGATGGCGCTGTGACTATAACTCCGTTGACTCGCGAGAAGCTGAAGCTCATCTGACGAACAGAACCAGGAAGAACAGAATAACAGAACATAAAAACGGCTCATGCAGGCAGAGAGAAGTGAGGCAGTGTGATGGAACTGTTCCACGCACACACGTCAAATAGACACACATGTAAAGGCCAGAGTGTGGAATGAAGTGTACACACACATACACACACACACACACACACACACATACATCCACACACACACATACATACACACACACACACACACACACACACACACACACACACACACACACACACACACACACATGTAAAGGCCAGAGTGTGGAATGAAGTGTACACACACATACACACACACACACACACACACACACACATACATCCACACACACACATACATACACACACACACACACACACACACACACACACACACACACACACACACACACACACATGTAAAGGCCAGAGTGTTGAATGAAGTGTACACACACACACACACACACACACACACACACACACACACACACACATACACACATGTAAAGGCCAGAGTGTGGAATGAAGTGCACACATATAAACACACATATACACACACAGACACACAGAGACACACAAACACACAGACACACACACACACACACACACACACACTGCTTTAATCCAACCCTGTGTAAAGTACCCAGGCATGTGTCCACACAGGCTATTCTACCAGTAAACCAGATTATTATAACACAATGAGTTATTTAGTGTTTTTAGACAGGCTATTCTACCAGTAAACCAGATTATTATAACACAATGAGTTATTTAGTGTTTTTAGACAGCCTATTCTACCAGTAAACCAGATTATTATAACACAATGAGTTATTTAGTGTTTTTAGACAGCCTATTCTACCAGTAAACCAGATTATTATAACACAATGAGTTATTTAGTGTTTTTAGACAGCCTATTCTACCAGTAAACCAGATTATTATAACACAATGAGTTATTTAGTGTTTTTAGACAGCCTATTCTACCAGTAAACCAGATTATTATAACACAATGAGTTATTTAGTGTTTTTAGACAGCCTATTCTACCAGTAAAACAGATTATTATAACACAATGAGTTATTTAGTGTTTTTAGACAGCCTATTCTACCAGTAAAACAGATTATTATAACACAATGAGTTATTTAGTGTTTTTAGACAGCCTATTCTACCAGTAAACCAGATTATTATAACACAATGAGTTATTTAGTGTTTTTAGACAGCCTATTCTACCAGTAAACCAGATTATTATAACACAATGAGTTATTTAGTGTTTTTAGACAGCCTATTCTACCAGTAAACCAGATTATTATAACACAATGAGTTATTTAGTGTTTTTAGACAGCCTATTCTACCAGTAAACCAGATTATTATAACACAATGAGTTATTTAGTGTTTTTAGACAGCCTATTCTACCAGTAAAACAGATTATTATAACACAATGAGTTATTTAGTGTTTTTAGACAGCCTATTCTACCAGTAAAACAGATTATTATAACACAATGAGTTATTTAGTGTTTTTAGACAGCCTATTCTACCAGTAAACCAGATTATTATAACACAATGAGTTATTTAGTGTTTTTAGACAGCCTATTCTACCAGTAAACCAGATTATTATAACACAATGAGTTATTTAGTGTTTTTAGACAGCCTATTCTACCAGTAAACCAGATTATTTGTTTAACACAATGAGTTATTTAGTGTTTTTAGACAGGCTATTCTACCAGTAAAACAGATTATTTGTTTAACACAATGAGTTATTTAGTGTTTTTAGACAGGCTATTCTACCAGTAAAACAGATTATTTGTTAAATAGGCCTACATATTTTTTAACACAAGGAAAACACTTTCTTGTCAACTTTTTGCGGTGGAAAGACAACCTACAATAACTACAACTGCCAACTCACAGATTAGCGGAAGGCGCTGTCGTTCTTTTAAACAGAGGGCAGAAGAAGAATTGTATCTTCTTGTGTGTGCCATTGCTACATTAACACAATCTGTCTTAATTCTGACTCTGAGCAGCTAGCATTTCAGCGAGCCTACGCATGCCTAGCAAACAAACACCAGTTAAAGCTTAAAGTTTGACTACCTCACCGCGAGTCAACCGTTCATTGACTCCATTGTCTCTGTGGGTCCTCCTCGCTCATACATACACACTGGACATCTCGATTCCACTCTGCCCGGCATAGATCCTAACCCAGACCACACCACCGCTCCCTGGCCACTGTGTGTGTGTGTGTGTGTGTGTGTGTGTGTGTGTGTGTGTGTGTGTGCCCTGCATGGATCCTAACCCAGCCCACACCACCCCTCCCTGGCCACTGTGTGTGTGTGTGTGTCTTTGTATGTGTTTGTGTGTATGTGTGTGTGTGTGTGTGTGTGTGTGTGCCCTGCATGGATCCTAACCCAGCCCACACCACCGCTCCCTGGCCACTGGTGGGGACCAAACCCACCTCCTCACCAGCCTGAGCCATGGAGAACAGCTGGCAGAAGCAAGCGTGACGGAAGGCGGTCGGGACGACACACTGAGCCAGGCCCCCCCTTGCAACTGGGTAAATGGGTCTGCAGCTCTTATTGAAGCGTCCCCTCCCAATTATAGCTTTTTTTCAGTCCATTAGAACAGGTAAAAAAGGGGGCGGGACAGCCACCATAACCACGGATGCCCTGTGCTGCAGGAGCAACTCCCTCGATGATTTTGCCTCGTTTGAATATCATGCCATAGTTCTAAAGTGCCAGCCTCCTGTTCTGACAGTAACTGTGTGTAGGCCACCCAAGCAATGTCCCACTTTTCTAACAGACTTTTCAGAACTACTCTCCATTATCCACACAAACTACGATAAGATTGTGATCACTGGTGATTTTAACATACATGTGGATGTCTGGCCGGCTAAACACTGGTGTAGGAGATAGGCTTTGTTTGCTGCAGTGTTTCTACAGGATGCACAGACCAGAGTCATACACAAGTAGTCCACTAGATGGCGCTCATATGCTGGTGGAGGAGACAGGCTTTGTTTGCTGCAGTGTTTTTACAGGATGCACGGACCAGAGTCATACACAAGTAGTCCACTAGATGGCGCTCATACTTCAAAACCAGACAGAGCTCATTTAAGTCATCAGGAATAAGCTGTGCTGCACCCTGGACAGTATTTGGCATCGGTGAGATCTGAAACCATTGCCCTTGGACATGTTAGAAGTGAGGTTAGGTGAGGTGAAAGTGGAGTCTTCAAAGCCCTGTCGCCATGACAACAGAAGAGCACTGGTACATCCCAAAAAGCAGGATGGCTGACTTTGTCAGGTCTCTGGGTTTCACTCGGTTACGTTCACCAACCAAATTAGACATCGCTCCGGAAACAGCATCACAGGAAGTTTCAGAGCGAGAGCTGATTGGATGAGATTCCTGGATGACTCTAACCAATCCAGTGAGAGGCTGTGATGGGCTAACCTCGTCTATGGCCGACGCCCCTTAATCTGCCTCCTTTCCCCTAAGGCAGGGGTTTTCAACTGGTTTTGTCCCAGGGACCACCATTCTGACTAGAAAGTAATCCACGGCCCACTGATGTGCCTTCCCGCGCGCGCGTGCGTGTGTTTGTGTGCGTGCGTGCGTGGAGAGAGGGGAGACCTGTCAGTGTAATATCTGGGCATGGTGAACACAGCCTGTCTATTTGTGGCAAAATGGTAGATAGCGACAGTCTCATATCATTCTCTGGTTCAAGCTTTGCCCTGTACTTATTCTTCAAGTACGCCAGTGTAGAAAAAACGCTCCCACACAGGTATTTGAAAGGGCAAAAGACACCTCATTGCTTTTGCAGCAAGCGCTGGAAATTCTGTCTGGCAACTTATCCAGAACTTAAGTCATATGAAAATCACGCAACATCTGTTGCATGTACTCAATAGGCTTGTCATTCAAGAAAACGTGATGCGTCTCCATATGCTGCAATAGTTTCGGCGGCTTTATGGCTTCAGTTGACAGTAATGTTGAACACACAAAACACATTGGTACCTCCTCTCCTGCTCTGTCTGTCGTCACTGTAAATCCGTATTTGATGTATTCCTCATTGTGTTTTCTTTTTCTTTTTTGACTTTGTTTCCCTGTATCCTGTGAACGTGTAGCTTTGTTGGAAGCCTGTCCCTCTGTCACTCTCCTCACTAAAAACCGATCCATTGGTGCTTCTGACCAGCTAACTCAACGTTAGAACGAAATGTTAGCTAAGGACAGTAGATAACTTCAGTCCTTCTCCAAAAGTATTACTTTTTCGACTAAACTTCAAAAGTACACGTAGGCTATGCAGATGCTTGTCAACTTTGCGCGCGAGACTGTACGTTATGAATAATATGCGTATGGCGTGACGTTAGGGACGCAATGCATTAACATTAGCAAAGCACAGGCTACCATAGGCTGGATAGGTGCAAGGCTACATTCTGTCAGCGTGAATCTCCTTTATATTATTATCAGCTTGTTTTATTTTTCACGATATTCAAGAGTAATCTGGAAATGTGTTGAAATATCAAAGCGAATTTATAAAAAATCAATGGTGAACATAGGCTCATCATGTCGCGGACCCCCTGCAATGCTGTCGCGGACCACCAGGGGGCCGCGGACCCCCGGTTGAAAACCCCTGCCCTAAGGGTTAGCAGTAAAGACACACACACACACACACAGTAAAGACACCAACCTGTTACAATGAAGAGGTCACAGTGATGACACAGTCAGAGGTCACAGTGATGATGCAATCAGAGGTCATGGGTCACAGTGATGATGCAATCAGAGGTCATGGGTCACAGTGATGACACAGTCAGAGGTCATGGGTCACAGTGATGATGCAGTCAGAGGTCATGGGTCACAGTGATGATGCAGTCAGAGGTCATCGGGGAAATAGAGGACTAGGAGATCACGATAGAAAGAGAATCCTTAGACACCCTTAGAGATCCTCTGGCTTGAGGAAACTCTGCAGCGACAGCCTGGCAGACTGGGGTTGTGTGTGTGTGTGTGAGTGTGTGCGTGTGTGTGTGTTTGTGTGTGTGTATGAGTGTGTGTGTGTGTGTGTGTGTGTGTGTGTGTGTGAGTGTGTGTGAGTGTGTGTGTGTGGTGAAGAGTGCATGTGTCTTGCCTTGTTGTTTCCCTGTTGTAACAGGACTGTGTTTAGTCCTCTTGTGCTTTTTATTCACCAGTCTGGCTCTGACTGTGTTTGGGAGAGAGTATGAGTCGGACGCGCTTGTGTGTGTGTGTGTGTGTGTGTGTGTGTGTGTGTCAGGTAGAGAGAAAGAGAGAGAGAGAGTATGAGTCGGTCGTGCTTGTGTGTGTGTGTGTGTGTGTGTGTGTGTGTGTGTGTGTGTGCATCTGTGTCAGGGAGAGAGAAAGAGAGAGAGAGAGTATGAGATAAGGTGTGGGTGTGTGAGAGAGCGTGTATGAGACGCACGTGAGACATAGTGTGTGTGAGAGAGAGTGAGACGTCTGTGTGTGAGAGAAAGTGAGACGTGTGTGTGTGAGAGAGAGAGACGTGCGTGTGTATGTGTGTGAGAGAGAGTGAGACAGGTGTGTGTGTGTGTGTGTGTGTGTGTGTGTGTGTGAGAGAGACAGGTGTGTGTGTGTGTGTGTGTGTGTGTGAGAGAGAGAGATGTGTGTTTGTGAGAGAGATTGAGACAGCTGCCTGTGTGTGTTTGAGAGAGTGAGACAGGTGTGTGTGTGAGACAGGTGTGTGTGTGTGTGTGTGTGTGTGTCTGTGTGTGTGTGTGTATGTGTGTGTGTGTGATACAGGTGTGTGTGCTATGTTGCCTCTGGTTCCAGTCCTCTCTCCTTTGGGCTTTTTCTTCACCAGTGTTGATATTATAAAAAAATGAACAAAAAAAAAAAGAGAAAAAAATCATTTATTCATATTGTTTTGGACATTTTTGATTGTTTCTTAAATTGTATGTAAATATTTTTCCACATACGGCAAATAAACACACACCTTTGCTATACAAAGTCATCTGTGTGTCAATTAAGTACTGTGTGTGTCATTTAAGTACTGTGTGTGTCATTTAGGAACTGTTTGTGTGTGTGTGTGTGTGTGTGTGTGTGTGTGTGTGTGTGTGTGTGTGTGTGAGAGAGAGAGAAAGAGAGCACCAACCTGGCACAAAGTGATTTCACACACACACACGTGTGAGGTACTTTAATTGCTTTACAAAACATTTGTGTTCCAGATAATACATCCTTCTATCCACAAAACACAAAAAAACAAAGGAGAAACATACATTTTCGTTGTAAACTAACTTTTATTTTCAATCACCAATTAAACAACAGCAACAACTATAGACAATAACCGAAAACATATAGAGAACTATGTACAGAAATAAAAGTGTCTAGTGTTGAGGGGCACTAGCCCAGTGTCCATGCCTCTGGGAGGGGGGAACAACAATATACAATCATATACTGCCTCTCCGCTGTCCTGAACTGCCAGCATTTCTTGCACGTGTACATTGCGGCTCCGTTTTCGGACTGGAGCAGGAGGTGCAGAGGAGAGGTTGGCACCCAGAGCCTGTGGAGCAGCACCCAGCACAGGCCCCTGTAAGGTTACTGGACCCAGCATGAACAGCTGAGGGCCCGAGGGTGGAGCAGGGAAGACCTCACAGCCGCAGGTGTCGCGACTGCGGACGATACCTTCTTCTTCACCCGTGCCTGGCCCAGCCGGGTGGTACTGGTGAACTGGAGGGGGGGGTGCAGACAGTTGGCACACAGGGAGGAGAGGGTCAGTCGCCACAGACAAGCGGTCCCTGCATCACCACCATGTTGCCCTGCCTCTTCACCCTCTTGTTGTGCCACTGTACCAGGTTGGGTGGCGTGGCTCACGTCCACCAGCTGCAGGGTGGTCTGCTGCATAACAGCCCCATTGGCCAGAATGCGTCGCCTGATCCTCCTGTAGTCGTCCAGAAAGAGATCCCATCTGGACAGAGAGAGAACACAGCAATTCAATTCAATTCAATTTTATTTATTTATATAGCACCATAACAATACAATTGTCTCAAGGCGCTTTACAGAGCCCAGAGCCTGAACCCCCTTAGTGCAAGCACAATGGCAACACGGGCAAGAAAAAACTCCCTGTTAATCAGGAAGGAATCTTAAGCAGAACCACGGCACATAAGTGGGGACCCATCTGCTTGAGGTTGGCCGGGTGGAGATAGGAGGGTTGTGTGGCAGAAGGGGAAGGGAAACAACAAGTGTTGTGCAAAGGCACAGCAGCCCATGAGAAAACCCAAAAAACATATGTGTTGGAGCCGTTTTGTAATTTAGGGTTTCCAAATGTATCTGAATTATTAATGTTGATAAGTTTAAATTAAGTTAATGAAACATTCGAATTATGGTTTAAAATTATGTGAAGGTGAATACTGTGATTGCCATGTTCTGTCTGGTCAACTGTCTGGCTGTGATTGATTGACACACGTCTAATTGATGTGTGATATAGGGCCGGGCACGCCTTGCCAGGTAGAGCGGATGTGGCAAACAATTTTTCAACCGCGTTAATGCGATGGAGAGCCTTAGTTTGAGTTAACCAAAAGACAAATAAAACACTCCGCGTTGTTCCGCGCTCAGAAGTGGCCGCTGAAAAGCTGCCCCTACACTGCCACCCTTACAAAGCTTATGACTAAAATCTCCACATGTACCAAACCAAAAAAAATGCTAGATGCCAAGATAACTAAACATATCTAAACACATGCAAAAAAACCCAAATCAATAAAACTAGGCTACAGACAGCGTGTGTTGTACCGTGAAGGAGTGCGACAGATCCCGGGTACAGCATACGGCGCTAAAAACTCCACATGTACCAAACCTAACTAAATGCTAAATTATATTCTTATACACCCAGCCAGGCAGCCTCTCTCTCTCTCTCCCTCTCCTTTTATATCACATTGCCTTCTGTTAAATTGACTACCTAAAAGTATCTCCTTATCTTTTTCCCAAATTGATGTCTACTAACAAAAATGTTCTCTCCCTTATAGCATGTTCCAATTGCTGATGGATGTGGAAACATTGCTCCTCACCCCCACTACTCCTCATCTACACATATGGACAGCCAAACTCTACCCACTCACTCTGTTTTTTTCTTTCTCTCCTAATCTGGACTATCTTCGCTATGAGACACTGCTGTAGTCTCTCCACCTGATCTACCTGTAGAAACCCTCGGCCAACTGCACCCAGCGCCACCGTACTGCCGTACACTTACTCTACCTCATACCCTATGCTAGCATTTATATACAATATATATTATTGCCACCTCCAACATGTTTCTCTGTTCCTACTCTCCTTACCCCTGTAACAGTAACCCTATGAGCACAGTGTATACCCACTAAACTGGTCTTGTATGTATCATGTATATACCACCGGATGTCTGTATATATATTATGTACATATTATGTACATCTACCAAATCCATGTCCCGGGAGAGTTTAGAAATTTTCAGGGACAGGCTACAAAGAAGAAGGACAATCCCGGTAAAACTGGGACAGGTGGCAACACCTATGGTCATATTTTCGTGTGAAATATAACCACACTTTTGAACGCCTTCGTCTAAACAAAACAAGGTTTAGCATGTGACGTCATCGCGCATGCGCAAACAGCATTGGAATTGATAATGGAATCATTAAGGCTTTGGCTAACGATTCCGAGGACCGGTTCTCGATTCCCATCCCTAGTGAGTGTGTGTGGTGTGTGTGTCTGTGTGTGTGTGTGTGCATCAATAAACCTTTTATTGGGAATTTGGCATTCATCTGTTCTAAACGGACAACCTGTTGCGATTGTCACCTATTAGAACAGCCCTCGACGTCACTCCAGTCATAGAGCACTCTTTAGGACTTAAGAAGATCCCCCTCCATTAGAAACATTATGAAACACAATATATGTGATATGATCAGTGGCGTTTCTACATTAGGGGCACTGCCCCACCAGATCCAGATGGCGCTGTGGTGCAGAAAGCTCAATACATCTGTGCTTTGTGGCAAAATATATCTTATTTTATTTAATATGCAAAGTAGGGATTCAATTGTAAATGTGTGTGTGAATAAACTAGACTCAAAAGCATTATAGTGCTGTTTTGGAGTAATTTGATTCGTGTGTGTTTCTGTGTTTGTGCTTGCTCTGTGAAATGCTGCCTGCTCTCCGCTGTCCCTCCCTTTCTGAGGCAGCGCTGCAAACATAAGACTGTTGCTATGGAAACACCAATGAGCTTGAGCGACACAGGCCAAAGTTTACATTGGGAGATGGGGCAGTTTTAAATGTGCCACACGAAATCTGCCTAGCAACTCGTGACCAAGAAAAAATAAATCATACAGATCGTACTCAGACAGATCTACGCCACTAAAGTTACTGCTCGTTAGCTATCGCTAGTTTTCTAATGTTTTGGAACCAGCCTTCGTGTTTCAAGTTGTGGATAGTAGCATGCTGACATTAGATAGCTGTCTCAAACACCTCACAAACCCCCTCAGACGTATTTTTCAGTTACAATAACAGGGTTTTTACATTGCAGTCTATTTCTCGGTAACTTAAAAAAAAATCGAAGCAAAAAAAAGTCAAACAAACAACTTTTATGTACAAATACGACCATCTACGGAGTTTGGTACGCAATATTTTTTTTTAATTGCTTTGCAACACCCACCAACCGACGGAGAGCTATAAATGTTCACAAGTCCATCGACACAACTGCGTGACCACGCAGTAACGCAATCGCAGAAGTATATATCAACCTTTAAGGCCGATATATGGTTCTGCAGCTGGCCACGCAGTTGTGTCGATTGACTCGTTTTAATTCATGGTTCTCCAAGGGTTGTGTGTGTTGGGAAGCAATTCACCGCCAGAACAATAGGTGGAGCAACGTTTTTTTCCGAAGACGACCTTAGAGAAGCCTACTATCCCATGACATTTGTGGGCGTGGAAGTCGTTGGTTTGTTTATTTACCTGGTCTTGTTGTCCACATACACAGTGAACGATGGCAACCGAGAGACGAACATGGATGATGGAGTTGTTGATCATTGATCATTGGGGTTGTATAAATGTTCATATCTCCTCACCTCTTTTGACGGGACCCGACGGGCCGGGCAGGGTTCGGACAAATATTTAGAAATCATACTCGGGCTCTGGCCAGGCTCGGACACATCAGCGCGATAAAGCATTGAACATTCCATATTTAAAAAATATCCTAATAAATAGTGAAGTCAACGTGTCTGCTTCACATGATGCAGAGGTTCGTTTTTGAGAATAAAATAAATCACATTTAGGATAACAGCCTTCTTCCTGTGCCGGGAATTTGTTTATGTCCTAGCTGTCACAAAGCGATTACAGGCAGCAAACTGGCATGGAGGAAGTTAAAAATACGAAGGGAAATCTACTGTATGGAGATATTTCTGCTTAGTAGTCGATGCGATGTTGGACATGTCCAATGTAAGAAGTGTGAAGTTTTAATGAAATATGATTGATGCCATCCTCTTTCTCCACAACAACATGGATTAAACCTTGATGGTTGGATTATGTAGACAAGAAAAAAAGATCTTCAATGGTAAGACTTGTTTGTTGTGCCTCTTCTGGTGTAGCATATAACGTGAGTTTTATTCAAGCCTAGCAGATGCCTGCCGTGTGTAATGTGTAGGCTATTTCATTCTGTTCTTGCAATGTGAATCATTTAATTTCAATATGCTTATTGGCCCTCTTGTGCGCGCTTGTTTGTGTGTGCAAGTGCATGTATCTGTTGATGCCCGAGTTTAATAAAGGCAGGCTATTCATAAAAAACGTACGTAAATGTGTAATTAGTATGAACAGTTGAGACATTAACTCCGTCAGGCTAGGAGCTAGGTAATGTAAGACTCTGGAAAGGATGTAGTTAGGGCAGAGGTCTTCAACCGGGGGTCCGCGACCCCCAGGGGGTCCGCAGAGGTACTGCAGGGGGTCCGCCAAATGATTTCATCTGAAGCATTTTTTCCCTCTTCCAAAAATTTAAAACGTCCAAAAGACTACATAAACATAAACAGAACGTGCTTTCTATTCCTTAAAAATAATACATAGGCTACCCATGAGTCTTCACGCGATCATTTGATCATAATGGCAACATATGCACTTTTAGCTACATTTAGCTATCTGGTGCCAAAAGACGTTACCTGCCATAACCTACAAAGAGACCGATAATGAAGAATTAGCAGTGTGCGTCGTTTGCTCTTCCGTGCTATCAAACGAAACTATGAAACCATCAAAGCTGCAACGACACTCAAAGACAAGCCATGCTCACTTGAAAGAAAACAACATTTAATATTTCCCGTTTAAAATCTTTTGAGACCTTGATGAGACAATCAGCCAAAGTGTGCGAGCTAGCTTTAAAAGCCTCTTATCAAGTTGCATTACGTGTCGCTCAGACCAAACAGCCATACATAATTGTGGAAAGTTTAATATTGCCAACAGCTAGTGATATGTGCAAAACAATGTTTGGGAAGGATGAGTACGTAAAAAAACTGAAAAGCATCCCAATTCCCGCCCTATTGATGAATTGGCAGCTGATGTGAGGGCACTACTAGTCGCAAAACTCCCGAAGGCAGATTATTTTGCACTACAATTAGATGAATCCACCGATGTGTCAAACGACGCTCAGCTTTTAGCTTTTTTGTGATTTGTCGACCACAATGAGATGCAGGAGGAATTTCTATTCTGTAAGCAGCTGCCTGGAGGTAAAAAAAGTTCAGAGATTTTCATAGTGATCGACAATTTTTTCCGTGAACATTGATATACCCTGGCCAAAATGTGTTGCGATGTGCACAGACGGTGCAAAAGCCATGTATGACGCACTGCATGCTTCATAGGGAGAATGTTGTTGCCAAAGACATGAATGATGAATTCTCAAACGTTAGATCTCTCACTAGGTTAGGTATGAGATATTTCATCCATACTTAAGCTTCTCAAGCTACTCAATTCTTTGTCCCTCCCTAATTGAATACAGAGAAAAAATTTCAATAATAAACAGAATAAATTGAAACGAGTTGTGTGTCACAGATGATTTGTAATTCTGTTCAAGCATGTGTAGGGGAGTGTGTGTGTGTGACTGACACTTAGTTCCAAATAAATTATATGAATATCAGGCCCAAATTTGGGGCGGCGGGGATGGGGGTCCCTGCTCAGTGTCTCGCTCAGCCAAGGGGTCCTTGGGCTGAAAAAGGTTGAAGACCCCTGAGTTAGGGGACCAATCACAGCCTTGCGATCTGCGTGTGGCTCGCGTAGCCTTGTTGGATAGTAACACAACTTGGGAGACGCACGTAAGCACGCGAGAAGGGGTACGAAAGCATGCAAGGGGCACGCAAGGGGCTCCTGCGCGTGCATGTTTCTGAAAACGGACAACCATAAATTGAGCTTCAGCCTCATGGTTAGCACACACAGGTCTGAGATCAGTGATGTGTGTGGTGTGTGTGTGTGTGTGTGTGTGTGTGTGTGTGTGTGTGTGTGTGTGTGTGTGTATGATTGTGCAGTAACGCAGTCGTAGAAGCATAACGGCACCTTCACCCAGGGGCGGTTTTAGGCACGGGCGACCCGGGCAGCCGCCCGGGGCGGCACTTTTTCATAAGACGTGGGGGGCGGAAAGAGCACTCAAAAAAAAAATCATCTGGGCCGCGAAGCGGTTTTCTATTATCCATCATATCACTGTGTGTGGAATTGGCAAATTGGCGCCCCCTGCAGCTGCAGGCGCCTCTGCTCGCTAAGAAGGTGCCGTGAACAGATCCTGAGTGAGAAGGGAGAAGGGGGAAGGGGAGGGGGCGCGGGGGACAGTTCACGTCTCCCAAATGGAACGGACAAGGGGGGGCGGGGGATCCACTGTATAGCAGTCACACCTGACTTTCTTCCAAATAACGCACATTCATAACATTATAATTACAGGCCTATAATTCCTGCACGTTTTTGTTTTTCTGAATTGTGTGAAATGGCTAATACAAATAGGTAATACAGAACGATTATGTGGTCACCAAGGGCAAGGTGAATTGGTGGAAGGAGACCACTGACTGCTCCAACTTATCCAACTGGTGAAGGTAGTACGTAGTTAGCAGAGTATAGATAGATAGATACTTTATTTATCCCGAGGGAAATTGAATACATCTTTTACAGAGTAGTCTATTACATTATCAAGATAACTATTGAAGGATGCTCAAGTGGACAAGGTAAAAATGTGTTTTCAGTCAAGTGTAACTTAACCTAAATTCCTATTAAGGCAACCAGCTAATGTTGAGCACCAACAGAATTGTTTGCTAGCTAGCGTTAGTTAGCTGATTTGACCATAGGGTATGGACATGTTCATTCATCTGACACTAGGCTAAAGTGTTAGCGAAGTCCCGCTAGCCACAACTAACAGAATATAACAGCATACAGAGTACTAGTATAATCTTAATAATGAACAGGTCGATAGCTAGCTGGTTAGACCATATATTTCCTTTGACACAACTATAATAGCCAGCGTTAGCGAAATCCCGTTAGCCACGATTAGCTAACTCAACTAAACCATAATGCATGTTGAGTGCTTGCACAACCTAACTTGCAGAGAGCTGGTTAGCTAACATTAATGCACATGATGTGTGCATTGATTCTCTTAAGTGTGTTATTCAAATGTTCTATTGAAGGATTTGTGCAATTGATACATTTAAGTTTGTGTTTCACTTATATTGTTATAATAAAAAATAAATAAGATAATTTTTTTTTTCCGGCGGGGGGGGGGGGGGGGGGGGGGGGCGCTCAGAGGGGGTTTCGCCCGGGGTGTAGTTCCTTGTAGAACCGCCACTGCCTTCACCTGTACTCATCCTGTCTGAGGGACAGAGCCACGTTCCTGACAAGCTAACAATATTACTACTGAATGCAGGTTATTCGTATATATTTGTTATGTATTGTCATCAATCAGTCAATCCTGTATTCATTTTATGTATTATCAACCTTGCTTTGTGTTACTGTTACTGGACGTAAGTATTCATACTGTACTACTTCATACAACTCACTATCTCCACCCGGCCGACCTCAAGCAGATGGGTTCCCCCTTATGTGCCGTGGTTCTGCTTAAGGTTCCTTCCTGACTAACAGGGAGTTTTTTCTTGCCCGTGTTGCCATTGTGCTTGCACTAAGGGGGTTCAGGCTCTGGGCTCTGTAAAGCGCCTAGAGACAATTGTATTGTTATGGCGCTATATAAATAATATTGAATTTAATTGAATATATGTATTGCCTTGTTTTTTTATATCATTATAGAAACCACGGATATAACGGCTATCACGGTAACAAGGCTATGTTACGTTTCATTGTCATCACGGGTTATGTTACGGTTCATTGTCATCACGGGTATCATGATACCAATATTTGAAACTGTGCACTCGTATCTGCCCGACTGAGGCATCAGTGTAAACGTCATTTGTCCTACTGTTGTCCTATTATTTCTGAAAATACATGTCGTGACATGCAAGTATTGTAAGATAATTACAGAACATATTTGAGGGGTTATTTTTCAATAACAGATATCTCCGTATGTAATTAATTTATTATCCTCATTCATATGTTCTTCGTGTGCACTCCAGGGAGTATCATTCAAAACCGTTTGTTTGATCATTGGCTTTATTTTTTACAAATATATCGCTCCTCTTCATATGAGACATGAGCGGAAATATTACGATGTATTTTACACCGTGGTATCAATGACGCACCGTCTCAAGCGTCTCATCTCTCTGAGTGCGTGCGCAACGTTTATGAAGGAGGGATGGAGAGGCAGATGTAAACCATAGCGGACACATTTAACGTACAGTACCAGTCGAAAGTTTGGACACACCTTAAAATTTTTTGAGAAGTGTTTTCTTTACTTTTATTATGTTCTACATTGTAGATTAATACTGAAGACATTTAAACTACGAAAAACACATATGGAATGATGTACTAAACAAAAAAGTGTTATCCACCATGTAGAAAATAATAAAAGTAAAGAAAAAACTTTGTGGCAAAATATATCTTATTTTATTTAATATGCAAAGTAGGGATTCAATTGTAAATGTGTGTGTGAATAAACTAGACTCAAAAGCATTATAGTGCTGTTTTGGAGTAATTTGATTCGTGTGTGTTTCTGTGTTTGTGCTGTACATATGTTGACGTAGAGCCTTATGCTGTTAGCAGTTTACAACATCATTAAATATACCCACATTATGCGTTAAGACAAGCCCCATATGTTGACGTTTAAACAGTTTACAACATTATTAAATATTACGTTAAATAAACCTACATTATGCGTTAAGACAAGCCAGCTATGTTGATGTTGATGTTGAGCCTTATGCTGTAAACTGTTTTGTTGTCTGAGCATGCGCGATTATGTTGAGCCTTATGCCATAAACCGTTTGTGTCTGAGCATGCGCAACGTGAGGGACTACTATCCCCCAAAGGACTACCATCGTGTAGCGACAGCGGACATGTTTCGAATGGAGGACAAGGCTATCAGATGTTCTCATGTGAGAGTTATCGCAATGGAAAGTTTTTAAAAAGTGCGATACATAAATGTTCGAGCAGCTGAAGATATGTTACTACAAGCCTTCGGTCTAAGTGGCCTGTTAATGTGAAGTCTGAGAAGAACGCGGAATAGCCTACAAACGTCTTTCTACAGGTGCGTCTCTACGGCAGTGAAGTGAAAGTAAAGTGTAGAAATTACATGTAAGAAATGAATAGTAATCTGTAGATGAGACATATGCCTGTCAGCAACAGATTGTTCGAATCGAAATACTTTTTAATGTATGTTCAATTTGTTGGCATTTTTTTTCATTTGTATTGTAGATGTCCTAACATCCGGGGTTTGACCTACTTCCGCAGTAGTTACACTCATGGGGTCGTCATTAAAGAGGGGTAGGTACCAACCCTTACCTTGATTTTCAGTTTGACAATAGTCTTATGTTGTAGTGACGAGCGGAATCATGGCTTCTGTCGGCGTTTTCCACACCATTTATCTAAACAAAAGGACAATTGACACATAATGGCAAACCAGCAGAGATCTTAGACACATAACACAGACCGGTATCAAGTTATCGGACATTTTTTTTTCTGTGGTCCCCGCACTTCTTATTTTTACGGTATCCATTGACTTCCATTCATTTTTTTTGCAGTTATTTGCGCAACTGATCTTACTCACGCCATTGGAATAATGTATGCATCGTTTCACTTTTATAATACACTACCATATGTAACCGGTGTAACTGCGTTGTGTAATGAATGTGACCCGTGGACAACTGTTGTTGAGACGTGATATTTATTTCCTGTGTAAACACACCAACAGAAACACAGTTTGGTGAGTCTCCCGCTTGTAGCTCCACTATAAATGCTCATTACCAGCATATATCAAACAGGCCAATAAGAAGAGACATGTAATATATACATTAAGGAAAGATAAGTAAAAACGTTATCACACCTGTGAAAGCACACCAACAGAAACACAGTTTGGTGAGCTCCTGTTTACTAGCTCCACTGTTAATGCTAGCCCCCACATGTAGCAATAGGAAAAACATATAAACAATATGTCTGTAAAGTAATGGTATAGAGGCTTCTTAGATGCTCAACTGGCTTTAATGGATCACCGTGCGTCTCACTCACATGTGTATCTCGAACTACCGTATAACCCACAGTATATGCGCAAGGGCATTAAACTACCGTATATGACATGTCAGAGGGATATTTCACGAAAATAGTATAGATATATTATACACATAATAATAATAAGTGGTAAGAGGATATATAATAGATGCCTATTTTTAAAGGTAATATTTATTAGATTATCTATCCCACTGAAACTCAACCACCTACCTCATTCCCAGCATATATCAAACAGGAAAGAGGAAGGGGGGAGAGAGGAACAAAACAAGGGGAGACAGGGGGGCTACCACAGACCCCCAATACCAGAGTTCTGTTCTGCTAGCAACGATAACCCACAATAACCCCAGGAAGTAAAACGAAACGAGGAAGTAAAACGAAACGAGGAAGTAAAATTAGTTTGTTGTATCAAATGAAAGGTTTTTACAACAAACAACCCTGTTAATCGACTGGGTAATATAAAAACCTTTTTTATGGAATGAGTTTTATGGTTGCATTTGTCCTTATGATCGGGAAAATAGTTAAAAGCGTATTTGAAAGTTATAGTAGCCTATTTGTCATTATAAAGTCCTAATCTGTCTACTCGCTAGATTAGACTTTATAATAGTATTTTGTTATCTGTGCATTATATTAACTTGCTTTAAAACAAGCTACGATATAGTGAGTTAATTTTAAGCGTACAGGATACTTTGATAATGACTAAGCTGTAGCTGAAAATTGACAGTTAACATTAATATTCATTTCATAGTAACATCAAAATGGGTTAAAAACGATTCACTGATGTTACAAAAGTATGATTTTCTTGTTTAAATATAGGGAACACTGACTAAACAGGCAATAATGCAAATATTGTAGTAAGAAACGGTAAAACACACAACAATCTGCTGATAAAAGGATTATGTCTTCATTAAAGTTGGTTGAACATGTTCAGAACACTGTAAAGAAAGGGTAAAAAATGTTTAGCAGTAATTATTCTGGCCATTCACTGTGAAAAAACACTTGACACACAGATCACAAAGGTGAAAAAGGATTATCTCCAATGCCAGGGTATTGCCATGTGACATGTATCACTCTTTGCTGATGAAACTAAAGATTGTGTCTCAATGAAAGAGGGGTGTAATATGTTCAGGACACTCCAAACATTAAATAAAAGGTGTGAAGTAGTTGAGATTTACGTCCCTGAATGCTCCACAATACTTTAAACATAGGTGATCAGACAGACGAAAATGCATTAGCTTCAATGGCAGGGCCATGTGACGCATATCACTCTTTGCTGATGAAACTAAAGATTGTGTCTCAATAAAAGTGGGGTGGAATATGTTCAGGACACTGCTCAAGTTTTTCAGGTGTAGTGAGGAGCTAATCAGCTAGAATATCAGGGTGTAACCTATGGTTGTAATGCTAGGCTGTAACTCAGGTTAAGTAATCAGGCTCATTGTTGTGTGCATGGCGAGTATTTTCTTTTCCGTAGTTTTACATGTGGTTTATTACCTGGTTTGTGATGTGCCAGGCTCGCTGCGTGTCCGAGTTGTGTTTTATTTCTTTCCTTTTAAACCAGCAATAAAAAGCAGAGAACTCCAGGACTGGTTTTGGTGTCAGTCAATTGTGTATCACACAACACAACACAGAGAGGGACACACTTTTGTTTCCCTGGTAACATCTATAGCACTACATAGTTGAGGTGCCAGAACACAATAGTTTTCAGAACTGATTTCTGCCCATCAACATAACCCTAGATTTTTATTTTGAGACTGTTGATCTGCTTGTAAGTCCAGCCCCTCATTGTGCCCCATTGCTGATTGTGAAAATCTTATTTTACTGATGAAGGGGAGTCCATTAATGCCTTTATTACCCCTAACTTACTCTGATGTCCTTCACACACACAACAAGATTGAACCAGTTTCATCCCATCACCTTGTCTGATTTTTTAGAAAGAGAGTCACTTTAAGAGTATATTCCACCCCCGCTTGATGAATTTTTAGAAAGATTTCACGGTTCACTGTCATCACGGGTATCATGTCCTCCGAACGTGATGAGCATATGTCATGAGTGTGTGTGTGTGTGTGTGTGCATGCATCAATAAACCTTTTATTGGGAATTTGACATCTATCTGTTCTTACCGGACAACCTGTTGCGATTGTCACCTATTAGAACAGCCCTTGACGTCACTCCAGTCATAGAGGGCACAATTTAGGATTTAAGAAGATCCCCCTCCATTAGAAACATTATGAAACACATATGTTCTTCGTGTGCACTCCAGGGAGTACCGATCAAAGCCGTTTGTTTCCTCATCGGCTTTCATCCATTTTTACAAATAAAATCTTCATATGAGATATGAGCGGTAATATTACGATGTATTTTACACGGCGGTATCAGACGCGCCTTCTCAAGCGTCTCATCTCTCTGCGCCTTCTGTTGTGCGTGCGCAACGTTTATGAATGAGGGATGGAGAGGCTGTCACTCATAGACATATAGATGCTGTCACTACCCGATCCAAGTCGTGCATGCTCAGACACAAACGGTTTACGGAATAAGGCTCAACGTCAACATATGGGGTTGTCTTAATGCATAATGTGGGTATATTTAATGTAATATTTAATTATTAAAAGTGTGGAGACGGAGTCAGGGTAAAGGCAAATAGTTTGTATTATGAAGAAGTGAGAAAATATAGCAGTAAGTAAAACAAATAAAGCATTGGCACTAGCCAATAGAACTTGACAGGGAGAACAAAAGACATCGGGATATCCAGTAGCTATATCTTTAACTTCTTTATTATACACATGTTAAGAACTTACAGCTGTATACAATGACCAAGCGTCTTAAAATATACCGTCTTTCGCGAAGTTCCCCAAGCTGTAGCTAGCGATTGTAGCGACTTGGATCGGGTAGTGACAGATGCGAATGTAATCCATAGCGGAGACATTTAGCGTAAAAAAACGATATGCTAATTTCTTCGATAGAACTAAATCTGTGGACCAGACTATAGTCCAGGCGAGGGCGCTAGCAAACAGTAGCCTACAGAAGCAGGTAAATGAGTACAACTTCCTGTTTTGAATACTAACGAGGAACAGAACGGGACATGTTTTGAATGGAGGACCAGGCTATCATGTGAGAGTTATCGCAATGGAAAGTTTTTAAAAAGTGCGATACATAAATGTTCGAACAGCTGACGATATGTTACGACAAGCCTTCGGTCTAAGTGGCCTGTTAATGTGAAGTCTGAGAAGAACGCGAAATAGTCTACAAACGTCTTACTACAGGTGCGTCTCTACGGCAGTGAAGTGAAAGTGTTGGATATGTACGAAATTAATAGTAATCTGAGACGTACCGGTATGCCTGTCAACAACAGAATGTTCGAATCGAAATACTTTTTAATGTGTGTCCAATTTGTTGGCATTCATTAATTTGTATTGCAGATGTTCTAACTCCCTAAGGGTTTGATTTAATGGCAACTTAGTTCAACAGCAGTTACACCCATGGCGTCATCTTTACAGAGCGGTACGTACCCAGCCTTACCTTGATTTTCAACTTGACATTAGGCTTATGTTGTAGTGAAGAGTGGAATCATGGCTAATGTCGGCGTTTTCCACACCATTTATTTAAACAAAAGGACAATTGACACATAATGGCAAACAAGCAGGGATCTTAGACACATAACCAGCGTCAAGTTATCAGACACTTTTTTTTTTCTGTGGTCCCCGCACTTCTTATGTTTACGGTGTCCATTGACTTCCATTCACTTTCTTTGCAGTAATTCGCGCCGTTGGAATAATGTATGCATCGTTTCACTTGTATGATACACTACCATACCCGAAGGACGTATACACAAAGAATTGACAAGAGTTGCAATTTCGAGAAATTTTAACCTAAATCTCTGACCCAGTCTAAAGCCCATAGGATCTGATATTTTGTACGTTTTTGTTGTAAGGGATGTGACTGTCACTAGTGCTGCTGTTTGTTAGGTCTGCTTTCTGTTTGAAGCCTTGACAGGAGAGGACCCAGAAGAGGCTGCAAGTGGCTTCTCTCCTGAAGCTCAGGATGGGAAAATTGTAGCTCAGGGTGGAGGCCATGTCCTAGCTCCAACCTTCACAGGCAATACAGTTCAGGGAAACATCAACATCAACTCAAACATTCATCATCATTATCATGGTAAGAAAAGCACATTGAATTCAACAGTACATTATTTATTGATGCCCTGGTTTGAGTGTTAATATAGAGGACATGCTTCATCTACAGTGCTGTCACACTCACACTCACACACACACACACACACACACACACACACACACACACACACACACACACAATTTCATCCTTTTTATTCCCTGAAGGTCTTGGGACAGGACCCTGGTAAATTCAGATTTATTCTGAGTAAACTTAAATTACTATTTCAAGATTATATCAAATTAAAACTGAAACATTATTTCAAATAATAATCTATGTTGTGTGTAACATTGTTCTTTTGTAGATCATACCTCCAAAATGTATGATTACAAGACATCCATCTGCACCACATATAAAATCGTGAAGGAGTATAACTCTGGACCTGGTGAGAATGTGCTGCTGGCTGACCGCTACACTGAGCTGCTGATCGTTGAGAGAAACAGAGAGCAGAGAGAAAGAGAGGAAGAGATCCGCTTTAGAGGAAAACATCACCAGCAGGTCTTAAAAACGAGGGCCAGTGAAGCATACAGCAGAATCTCTGTTGACCAGTTGTTCAAACCCGATGACGGTGGAGATGTTCCAAAGGCAGTCATTCTTCAGGGCAACTCTGGACATGGCAAATCCATCACTGCTCAGAAGATCATGTATGACTGGGCCTCAGGAAAAGTATTCAAAGACCTGTTCCACCTTGTTCTTCACCTTAAATGCAAAGAGCTTAATGAAATCTCAGAGGCATGCAGTCTGGTGGATCTCCTGAGCTACTGTCCAAGCTTCACCAGTGAGACAGCAGAGGTGCTGAAGGACTCAAAAATGAAAGTGCTCTTCCTCATTGATGGCTTTGATGAGCTCAAGTTCTCATTTGAGAAAACTAGCACAGTGCCACCTAAAGACCCTTTCACAAGAGCTCCTGTTGAGGTCACTCTGGGTGCTCTGCTGAAGGGGCTTCTCTACCCTAAGTGCTGCCTGCTGGTCACCACCAGGTCCACTGCTTCAGACAAACTGAGCAAGCTGCTCAGTGATTCTCAGCGTTTCGCTGATATCCTAGGCTTCACTGAGGAGGGGGTGAAGGAGTACTTCCAGAGGTTTTTCAAAGAAGAGCTGCTAGCAAAGAAAATATTTGACTGTGTGAAGACCAATGAGACTTTGTACACTGCCTGCTTCATCCCTGTCATCTGCTGGATCACCTGCACAGTTTTCATGGAGCAAGAAGAAGAAGGCATGGACATCACTAAGGAACTAGAAACAACCACCTCTATATTTGAGCACTTTGTGTCCACTCTGCTGAAGCATCACTGCCAGGGTTTGAGTCAGCCTGAAACACTGCTGAGGAGCCTGGGCCAGCTGGCAGAGAGAGGGTTACAGGAACATCAGGTTCTGTTTGATGAGAAGAGTTTGTCTGAGGCTTTCCCTGATCCATCACAAGCAACCAAATACAATCCTTTCCTCTGCAAATTCTTTTTAAGGAGGAAAGTCAAACAGGAAAGAATGTACAGTTTCATGCATCTGAGCTTCCAGGAGTTCTTCGCTGCTCTCCAGTACCTGATGTTGGAGAATGAGGAAGAGGCACTTGACAAACTGCGGGAGTTGTTTGGAAACGTTGAACGTTTTAAACCTGTCGTTCAATTCCTTTTTGGGCTTTCAAACAGAGACATTTACCCAGACCTGAATAAGCAGTCCAGGCCATCCATTAAAGCTTATCTGAAGAAGTGGCTTCTAAGCGTTTTGGAAAATCACAGAATGCATCAAGAGGGTATGCTGCATATACTTCATTGTCTCTATGAGCGCCATGAGGAGGAGTTTGTAAGGGAAGCCATGGGAGTCTGGGGTGAGGTGAAGTTTGACCGCATTCCCCTGACGAGGACAGACTGCTGGGTGCTGCTGTACTGCCTGCAGTGTTGCCCAATCATCAGAGGCCTGTGGCTCAAGAAGTGCAACATAACAGCAGAGAAGCTGAGGATGCTGCAGCCTGCACTGAGCAGGTGTGAGGAGCTGGGGTGAGTGTGTTTCCTAAGAGAGTAATGTGTCTTCAGATTGCATAAGATATGTTCATATGGGATGACCAAGATTGGCATAATATTTGTTAAGTTTAAATTAACTGCGTGTTGGTTTACAGAGAAATCAGAGTAATGGACCGCCAAACGTAGCAATTGGTTTGATACAGTTGAGTTTACTGGTTTTAGGATTGGACAAGATTCAGTCGGAGATGCAGAGTTCACAATAGCTCTGTCACCCACGGCTGGAGAAGGCGTTCTGAATTTTACATGTGATCACAATTGGTTTATAAGTCCAGTCTTCACTGATGGTACTTTCTGGGCCCCACACGTATACGCCTCTCTGTGACTTGCATGTTTCCGTCGTAATTTCTGGCCTGACAATTAAGTTTCTGTGAGTCTCCACTCCCTTCCTACAGATAGTTTCCCTATCTCATCTGTCTCCTGCCCAGGCTGCCCTACGACCTTGGAATTTATGTCACTGGTCATTAGGGATGGGCATTCGATTAAATTGTCTTAATCGATCGTCGGGAGAATTAACGATCGATTTTCGATTAATCATTAATATTTTTATGTTAAAATTCACTATTTATAATATATTAAAATGCAGTGAAAATAGAAAAAACACAGCGTGTTTCCTCATTGAGATCTTTATTACAAGATGAACAACTCTTGTGGCAGTTAAACTTACAAGATGGACAACTCTTGTGGCAGTTAAACGGGATCCGCTCAATGGTTACACTTGAAAATATGCGCTGCTGTACTCTTAAGCAGCGAAGCCGACAGCTAGAAGCCGGTGCTCATAAACACAACTGACCCTCGTTTTTTTTTTTCTATAACTAATTAATCTCACATTTTGAAATTCATTAATCAAGATTCATCGCGATTAAAAGTTTGTTTTTCTTCTAAAGACTAAATCTTATAAATTAACGAGTAATCACTTCAGACAGCGTGTGTTTTAGACACTGTTGTTTAATGGTATTTTTTTCGTGCTCTCTCGCCCTCATACAAGGAATGTATGCGAGACACAATGGTGCCCCTCGATGGTAAATCGTAAGAATTCTCCCCTGAAGCAATTCAAATCACCTCCGAGTCAGTCGAATCACATTCGAGTCAGCCCACCGTCTTCAACTATGTTGATGGGCCGACAGTCACCGGCAACCCAAACTGCTACAGCGTTGGTAACCTTTTCACGGACTGGTCTAGTTATTTTACTAGAGAAGTCGTGGAGTGTGGGTTGGTGACCATCTAACCTGGGACTGCTTTCTGTCGGGTGCTTTGCATTAAGGTGATAACTTAAAGACGAGCTGCTTCTGTGATAGCTTGACATTCTGTGATAGCTTAACATTCAGCTTGGCAAATGCTACATACAACTTTAGTTTTCTCCATTGTTCCGTCATTTTGCCTCCTAAACAGAAACTTTCCGCCCAACAATCCCTCAGCTCTCTCCATCTTCAACTACGGTCTCGGTCTCTCCCATCTAACTGACTGCAGACATGCGGCGGTTTCGTGCCATGAGTCAACGCACACCGGAAGTAAACAAAGTTGCGTTAACTGCGTTCAAATATTTTATTGTGTTAATCTCGGCCACAATAATCTCATAGAATAACGCGTTAACTTTGACAGCCCTAAAAAAAAAAAAAAATTACACGCACACTACGCAACAGAACATGCATTAGTTTTATCGATGAAAAAATAATGTCATCGAGGAAATTCTTAATGATCAATTAATCGATCGTCGATTAATTATGCCCATCCCTACTGGTCATCCTAAACTTGAAAGCATGTGCTTTGAATGTTATCTTAGGCCCCTCTGTCTGAAACCTGTTTTCCAACTGCCTTTACTGGTTAAATGGGCATACATTGTTAATAGAAATAAAATGTCAATAAATTCATACCTAAACTGAATTTATCTTACATATTCTAGAAATAGCTGGATATTTTCACATAGCACTAAAACACCTTGCAATCTTGCTTTTATAGTGAGTGGCTACAATACAAGAAGTGATTGAAGGGAACCAAAAGTAAATTATGTCATCAGAATAATCGTGCCAGATAGACCTTTTATGCAACTTAGTATTGAGTATTGTTTTAACATTCATCATAAATGCTTATACATACTGTATGTCTCCTAAGTAAACCACACACAAATACACAATATCAAAGGTCCTCTGTGGTTTTGTCAGGTTGTGGGCAGGTGTTAGTAGGAACGCCACCCTTGCTCCTGTCAGTTTTTTACAGCATGCAGTACCATGTTTCAGTGAGTCTGCTACCTATTTTATACTCCCAGCACAAAGCATCAAAGACATGCTGGGTCAGAACAGTAATCATTCCATCCCTAATATTTGATTTGAAAGTGCTGTTAGAGCACCACGTGTGGGTCTGGAGGAAATAAAGCACCCATTGGGCACTTAAATGAAACCCAGCAATGAAGATGGATTTTATACTAGTTGAGGGTTCAAGTAATTCTGAAAGAAAGTATTAGAGTCTTGAGATTTTACACTCTGTATAAGGCACCAGTCTACTGTTTTTTTCAAACATTGAAGAATTCAGTGTCAACATGTTCCTTTCATGTTCTGTATCAAAACAGTTCTGCTCTTTTCCTGAGCCTTTGACTTGTTAACAGATCATCCAGGGCTCTCAAGTTTTGAAGACAGGCAAGAGTGACATATCCCCCCCGGCCACGCCCCGCCCCCATTCCACCCGCTCCGCCCCTGCCGTATGCCCACAGACCAGCCCCCCCCCTCCCATATTATTATTATTAGTGTTTTGTTGTTGTTAATAATAATTGCTCAGACTTGCGGAAAAGATTTGACACATGGCACTGAGAATTCAACCAATTACAAAGTATGTATTCAATTTGGGAGAGAGAGAGAGAGAGAGAGAGAGAGAGAGAGAGAGAGAGAATTATGACTTGTGTTGTTTATTGTAGGTGTTTGTTGCCTTTTTGGACTTTTTATATCATGTTTGGTGTTGGTTCCCATTTGAAGCAGTTTGGCTCAAGCCCAGCCATTTTCAGGGTCATAATTGAGGACAATGTCCCATCCAGAACCAAGCTGTTTCGGGTTGATGTTTTGTTTAAACCAACCATGGAAAATACCCTCTCTGCATCCGCATTAGAGTGGGGTAGCACTAGGACCAAGGATGCAATCTTGGATAGCCTCCCAAATTGGTTCAGGCCAGTCACCTTCGAAAAAAGGAACCAGAGGCCTCTATTACTCAAACATTTTCCTTTGATTGTAATTATGATGAGCAAGTCATGTTGTGTGTGCAAAATATTTCTTACCTTAAGTTTAACTTTAAAAGGGGTAGATAAGATGTTCCCCCATCTTACTCTCATGCTCTGGTTCACATACCAGTAAGCTAGGATGCGTACTAAGCTACTGGGCACACACCTAAGCTTGAGTTTATTAAACAGCTTAAAGTGGTGTACGCGGTCAAATGCTTTGGATGCATCAATAAACCCTATAAGCATAGTAGAGCCCTGCCTTCTATATGTGTCTATTGCTTCTTTCAGAGCATAAATACATAAGTCAGTACTATGCTTGGGCTTAAAGCCAAACTGATTGTCAGTGGTGGTTATGTATTCACTTATCCTGTCAAGGATTAATCTTTCTAGCACTTTGGAGAGAATACTGGCAAGTGCTATGGGTCTATAGTTATCAATACTTCCGATTTTACCAGCCTTATCTTTGATAACCGGGACAAGAACTACTGACAGCATGGAGTCTGGCAATATACAGTGCCCTCCACAATTATTGGCACCCCTACTGAATATGAGCAAAACAGGCTATAAAAAAATATGTCTTTGCTGTTTATCCTCTTGGTCTTTCACTCAAAATATTCACAAAAATCTTACCTTTTCATTGAAGTAAAATAATTGAAAGAAAAAAAAACTGTTGACATTAAATAAATATTTTTCCCCAAAACATGTGTTCACCTGTTTGATAAGGAACTCTTAAGAGGTCAACCATGACTTCCTGTTCCACTGGCGAACAAATATGAGGTGACACAGGCCAAATTCCATTAGTCATTCATCACTATGGGAAAGACCCAAGAACACAGTGACAATGTGTGACGGAAAGTTGTGGAGCTGCACAAATCAAGAAATGGACACAAGAAAATCTCTAAAGAGTTGAAAATACCCATTTCCACTATCATGGAAATAATTAAGAAGTTTAAAGCGACAGGAGATGTTAAGAATCAGCCTGGAAGAGGACGTGTGTGTACATTGACCCCACGCACCGTGAGGAGGATGGTTCGACTGGCAAACGAATCTCCAAGGATCACAGCTGGAGAATTGTAGAGGTGAGTTGAGTCTTGGGGTCAGAAAGTCTCCAAAACTACCATCAGACGCCACCTACATCACCACAAGTTGTTTTGGAGGGTTGCCAGAAAAAGCCTCTGCTGTCAATCAACTACAAACTAAAGCGCCTACAGTTTGCCAAATGTAAGTCAGACTTTCAATGGGGCCGAGTTATATGGTCAGATGAGACCAAAATAAAGCTTTTTGGCAACAAACATCAAAGGTGGGTTTGGCGTAGACAGAAAGATAGCCATACAGAAAAGACCCCCATACCCAATGTGAAGAATGGTGGCGGATCTTTGATGTTGTGGGGCTGTTTTTCTTCCAAAGGCCCTGGACATCTTGTTAGGATACATGGTATCATGGACTCCATCAAATACCAGCAGATATTAAATGAAAACCTAACAGCCCCCTCCAGTAAGCTTAAAATGGGCCGTGGATGGACCTTCTATCAGGACAATGATCCGAAGCACACCTCAAAATCAACACAAAAATGGTTCACCGACCGCAGAATAAAGGTTTTGCCATGGCCATCACAGTCCCCCGACCTAAACCCCATAGAAAATCTGTGGGATGAGCTGAAGCCGAGTACAAACGTTGACCTCAGAATCTGAAGGATCTGGAGAGATACTGCATGTAGGAATGGTCTCAGATCCCGTGCCATGTGTTCACCAACCTCATCACGCATTATAGGAGAAGACTCAGAGCTGTTATCTTGGCAAAGGGAGGCTGCACAAAACATTAAATTAAGGGGTGCCAATAATAAACATTTTTTTTCTTTCAATTGTTTTACTTAAATGAAAAGGTAAGATTTTTGTGAATATAGCAAAATATAGCCTGATTTGCTCATATTCACTAGGGGTGCCAATAATTGTGGAGGGCACTGTACCATGAGTCACTCTCCCAGTAAATCAGATAGACAATAGCACTGCCAACCTGGGGCCAGCTAACTTTGGGTGCTCTGCTGTGATGTTGCCCAGGCCACTAGCTTTCTTGTCTGCAAGTTGCCCTATGGCACTGAGAACATCATTGGGGTGAAAACAAATACTTTCCTCATCTATTTTGCCAAGGGCTGCCTAATATTCGTTTAGAATTATAGGCTATATATATTTTTAATAGGCCTACTCGAATGTATTATAGCTTATTAACGAAGTTCGGAGTCAAAGCTATAGTGAAAAGGCAGGCTGTAGCCTAAAACTTTGTTGGCTACAAACACTCATTAGAAACTGATGCTAATTATATGGGAAATATTCTCTAACTGCAGTGAAGTTGTCATTGCTTGTGTCAAACCATTGTGAATTTGTTGTAACACTAAAACAGGAGACTTATTCTTTGTAGAAGACTGGTGCTCGGAGCTCCAGTGGTTTCCTCAGGTGAACGAAACTTTCGGAAGATCAATCGCGCGCAATTCCAGGATGCTTTATTTTCATTGGTTGCTGGATTAAATCTTACCCAGATACAACAGATACAAAAGATACGGTTTTCTTCTGATTGGCTATTGTGTAGCCCATTTCTTTTTTTTGATTGGCTGATAAGTGGCACCTCACGGCAGAACTCCACGGGATTCGGGGAGACGTGCTTGATTCCTCCATGGTGAGAGCAGCGTGGCCAGGTCATGTTTGCGCGCTGCGGCACATTAAATAGCCTAGAGGTTTTTTTTCAGCGTGAGAAATACGATGTGTGGCGGGAGTGCGTGACTAAAGACCGAAATGAGTGACTGTCACGCTCAATGCGTGACACTTGAGAGCCCTGCAGATCTGTTGTTGTAATCATATTCAGTACAAAATGTCACACCAGCCAGTGGATTTGAATGTGAGTATTTCTACTCATGGGGTACTGTGGCCATGTGGAAACATCTGGCCATCAGTGTTTTCATACATTCAGCTTCATCTGTGTGTCGTGCTGTGGTCTGTTTGTGAGAGAGCTGATCTGTTGTGGTTGAATAGTCTGATGGCTGTCTTCATGTTGTTAAAAGGTTAACTGTGGAGAACCTGTCAGATGATGATGTTTTTGACCTGATCTCAGCTCTGGGGGAGGGAAAGATCCTGACTAAACTGAGGTAATCATTTTACATTTTTGATTTGTGATTATATAGAACTTGAACAACTTATATCTTTTTAACTCTACATTAGGTAGAGCAAATAAAGTGTGTTCCTTGTGTTTTATATGTCTGTTGTCTTCCCTTCTGTTTGTGCCGTCCAGGACTAAATCCAGTTTCTACCCAGTTTAGCTTTGCAGTCTTGGGGAGTAACATTAACAAATCTGCCATCCTGTCTTCCTTAGACAAAGTTGATCTTAATAACAAACGGGTCAGGGTTAATTAAAGTAAAGAGAACATAAACACACATGTATAATGTCCGAGTGCATAATAAAGAGACCAGAAGAGAGAGATTGTGATTGGTCTGTATGTGCTCATTCACAGTGTGGTAGGGAGCAACCTCTCACCTGAGAGTGTGAAGGAAGTCCTCAGTGCTCTCTCCAGGCAAAAGTCTGTGGGTGGTGTCCATCTGTCTGTGACGACCATCACTGTCCCCACCGCAGCCCTGTGCTTGGACTTCATTCAGAACACAGAGACCTGTCGTGAGCTGATGTGAGAACAGCATGATTGCTCAAATTAACTGATTATCATAGCACTCAAGGTTGATTAACTGCAAGGTGCTGAACTGATTTGTGTGTGTGTGTGTGTATGTGTATGTGTGTGTTTGTGCTGAATAATATATTTCTATCTTTTGGTGGTGTACTCTGAAAAGCGGGAAACAATTAACTCTGTGTTTGTTCTTTTATTGGTCAGTCCCCATTGATTCTGTGCTCTGATTGGCAGGCTTAAGGATAATTCAAGGCCACTATCCGTTCTCTCTGTGGACAAAGACTCCGCAGGCCTCAGGTGAAACCTCCCTTCATGAGAAGCTTCACTATCTGTGTTAATGGTGTTGTATGTAAACGTTACAGGTTGCACCTGAAGAGTGAGCATTGTTTGTAAATTGTGTTTCAGGCTGGATGTGAAATCTCTATTTCTTTCCATAATATGTTAGAACTAAAACACCTTGCAATCATTTTATCACAAGTATGACTTATTGTGAAGTACAACAATACAAGAGGTGATCAAAGAGAATCAGTCAAGTGCCATTTATGGGGGGACATGAAAAAATTGCTGTCACGAGAGCTAGCATAACTTCATAACACCGAATTCTCTTATAACATTTACAAACAGAAATTCAACGTCATTTTTAAATTCTCTAAACGGCATTAAATGTACTAACACAAAATATCTACTCACAGACAAAATAATGTCCAAAGTTCAAACGCAAACGAAGAGCAGCGTTCAGTGAGCGACTATAGGCAAATGAGCTCCGTTTACGATTTTTCAAAATAAAAGTCCCTTATTAGCCCCGTATTTCTTAAACTGACAGAAATATTAATTTCATAGTAACATCAAAATGGGTTAAAAACGATTCACTGATGTTACAAAAGTATGGCTTTCTTGTTTTAATATAATGAAAACTGACTAAACAGGCAATATTGTATTAAGAAAAAGTAAAACACACCCCAACATGCTGATAAAAGGATTATGCCTTCATTAAAGTTGGTTGAACTTGTTCAGAACACTGTAAAGAAAGGGTAAAATATGTTTAGCAGTCATTATTCTGGTCATTCACTGTGAAAAAACACTTGACACACAGATCACACAGGTAAAAAAGGATTATCTCCAATGCCAGGGTATTGCCATGTGACATGTATCACACTTTACTGATGAAACTAAAGATTGTGTCTCAATGAAAGGGGGGTGGAATATGTTCAGGACATTCCAAATATTAAATAAAATGTGTGAAGTAGTTGAGATTTACGTCCCTGAATGCTCCACAATACTTTAAACATAGGCCTACACAGGCGAAAATGCATTTCTTCAATGGCAGGGCCATGTGACACGTATCACTCTTTGCTGATGAAACTAAAGATTGTGTCTCAATGAAAGGGGGGTGGAATATGTTCCAGACATTCCAAACATTAAATAAAATGTGTGAAGTAGTTGAGATTTACGAAGTTCCTGGGACAATTCTGGCACTCATGAAAGTTCTCATCTGGGATTCGTTCTTAACGTTCGCAATTCTTAATTCGTTCGCATCTCCAAACATCCAAGTCCACAGTGAGCTTCTCCTAAAGTTCGGCTTTACTTGGAGAACCACGAACTTCCAGCTTGTAGTGGCCAGCGACTCGGACAAGATCATTGCGTGTAGCAGTCAATAACGCCTCCATTTACATTTACATTTACATTTAGTCATTTAGCAGACATCTTTTGTCCAAAGCGACGTACAAGGGAGAGAACAGTCAAGCTAAGAGCAATAAAAAACATTGTGTAACAATAAATACTACTTTACATGAGAATTAGAAAAAGAAAACGACCTAGAAAGGAAAAAGAAGTGCAGATATGTAACTGCTGAAGTGCAAGTTAAGCGCTAGTCAGGTGCCAGTTAGGAAGGGAGGTGCTCTCTGAAGAGTTGGGTCTTCAAAAGCTTCTTGAAGGTAGAGAGGGACGCCCCTGCTCTGGTAGTACTAGGCAGTTCGTTCCACCAACGTGGAACTACAAATGAGAATAGTCTGGATTGCCGTGCTTGTACAGACGGCAGTGCCAAACGGCGCTCACTAGACGAGCGCAGCGTCCTGGGTGTAACATTTGCCCTTACAAGAGCATTTAGGTAGGTGGGAGCAGAACCAGCAAGCACTCTGTAGGCAAGCATAAGTGACTTGAACTTAATGCGAGCAGCTACCGGCAGCCAGTGGAGCTCAATGAGTAGCGGGGTGACGTGTGCCCTTTTCGGTTGGTAGAACACCAGACGCACAGACGCGTTCTGGATCATCTGTAGTGGTTTCACCACGCAAGCCGGCAGGCCCGTTAGGAGGGCGTTGCAGTAGTCAAGGCGGGAACTCACCAAGGTTTGCACCAGCAGCTGGGTGGCATACTGGGTTAGGTACGGCCTGATTTTGCGGATGTTGTATAGCGCAAAGCGGCACGACCTTGAGACAGAGGCGATGTGGGCCGTGAAGGTCAGTTGGTCATCAATAATGACCCCGAGGTTTCTTGCTGTTTTGGATGGAACAATAGATAAAGAGTCAATATTGATATTGATGTTGTGGTGGATGACCTGTTTGGCTGGGAAGACCATCAGTTCCGTTTTGGCCAGGTTCAGCTGAAGGTGGTGATTTTTCATCCATGTGGATATATCAGCAAGACAGTCCGAGATCCGCGCCGAGACCGTGGTGTCCTCAGGAGGGAAAGACAGAAACAGTTGAGTATCATCGGCATAACAGTGATAGGAAAAACCATGCGAGCGGATGATAGGGCCCAACGAGGTGGTGTAAATGGCAAAGAGAAGTGGTCCCATCACCGAGCCTTGGGGCACCCCAGTGGTGAGGTGCAGACAGCTGACCTTGCCATGACACGTTGAACGAGCGCCCAGTGAGGTAGGATTCAAACCAGGAGTGCGCATTGCCAGAAATGCCCATACTTGACAGTATGGACAGAAGGATGCGGTGGTTGACTGTAACAGGGCTGTTTCGGTGGAGTGACCGCTTTTGAATCCAGACTGGTTTGGATCAAGGAGATTGTTCTTTGACAGGGACTCGGTGACCTGTTTGGAAGCTGCCCTCTCAATGGTTTTAGATAGGAGCGTGAGAAGTGAGACCGGTCGATAGTTTTCCACCTGAGTGGGATCAAGAGACGGCTTCTTGAGCAGCGCCGTTACCCGAGCCACTTTGAAAAGAGAAGTAAATGTGCCAGAATTAAATGAAGCATTAATCACCTGTGTTATTGCCGGTAAGACGGCAGGCGATATGGCTTGAAGGATGTTGGATGGGATGGGGTCCAGCGGGCATGTAGTTGGACGGCTACCTGTTAGGATTTTGGAGACCTCACTCTCGCTGAGAGGGATGAATTAAGGAAATGATGAGCCATTGACGGTTGCGCCCTTAGGGGGGGGGGGGGGGACAGTTGGTCGAACTGTTTCCCGATGGCTGCCACTTTCTCTGTGAAAAAGGAAGCAAAGTTATCAGCAGTGAGGTTAGTAGCTGGGGGAGGAGGAGGAGGGTAGAGCAGAGTTTTGTAGGTGGAGAATAGTTTCCGAGCGTCAGTTGCACCGTTGATCTTGTCATTGAAAAAAGTCTTCTTATCAGCCTTAATGCTGGATGAGAAGGCCAGCAGTGTCTGGTAGCTTGCAAGATCGTCCAGTGCGGCAGATTTGTGCCACTTTCTCTCAGCCGCTCTGAGATTGGAGCGCTGCGTTCGGAGGGTATCACTCAGCCACGAATGAGACTTGGGTAGATCGAGCAGGTCTGGTGGAAAGTGGACACAAACTGTCCAAGCATGAGCTCAGAGTGGAGCAGAGAGATTCTGTGGCATCATTGACACCTAGTGAGGAGAAAGTGGATAAAGGTGGAAGAGCAGAAGAAACCAGAGAGGAAAAGTGGGTGGGAGAGAGGTTGCGGAGGTTGCGCCGGAACGAGACCATCGGAGGGGGGACAGAGGGTTGCTCAATGAGCCGAACATCGAAGCGAATGAAGAAGTGGTCCGAGAGATGCAGAGGGGTTACCGTTAGGTTGTCCGTGGTGCAGTTCCGAGCAAGGATGAGGTCAAGCTCTTTTCCTGCTTTGTGAGTTGGAGGAGTGGGGACCTGTTGTAGGTCGAACGAGTGAACCAGGGTCCGAAAGTCAGCTGAGTTGGGATTGTCTAGGTGGATGTTCATGTCGCCAAGAATGAGTATTGGACAATCGTGGTCAGGGATGGATGACAGCAGGGTGTCCAGCTCATGGACGAAATCACCCAGTTGTCCTGGTGGACGGTAGATAACAATCACATAAGTTTTAACAGGAGCAGTTACCATAATTGCATGATATTCAAGGGAGGCATACCTGTTTGAAGGCAGCAGTGGAGTGAATTTCCAGTTGTCTGAAATCAGCAGCCCCGTCCCACCTCCACGACCAGATGGTGGGGAAGTATGGGAGAAGGCATAGTTGGTGGAGAGTGCTGCCGGGGTAGCATTGTTTTCAGGTTTGATCCATGTCTCCGTGAGAGCTAAGAGCCCTAGGGAGAGGTGGTTGGCATAACCTGAGATGAAATCAGCTTTGTTGACTGCAGACTGACAGTTCCACAGGCCAACAGAGAAAGAGGTTACAGCAGATGAGGTTTGTTGAATTGAGAGGAGGTTACCCAGGTTGCGCTAACTTTACACTAAACCCAACCGGGTAGATCGCGTTCAAAACGAACAACGACAACAAACAAGGATATCAAACAAGGATAAAGCGGAATTCGCAGGAATCGTTGAATTTGCGTTAATAGTTGCGATCGCAACATTGCAAAATCCTGGAGGGTCTGTTTAGTGAGGAGCAGGATTTGGTGATGCGTTGGAGCCAGTCTACAGGGGGGTCACAGGGATGAGGGGATGTCATCTAGGGGAGTCTGACGAGGGATGTCATCAAGCGGAGGGGGCTCCTCTTCATCCATCAGTGTTGAGTGGTTTCCCAGTTGCAAGGGCTGGCCTGGCTCTGTGTGTCGTCCCGACCGCCTTTCGTGACGCTTGCTTCTGCCAGCTGTTCGCCATGGCTCAGGCTGGTGAGGAGTGGTCCCCAGCATTCATAAGTAAATGAATGCATCATTTATAACTTCATTTATCTCATAGGTTGTCACTTCCTGTATGTGTTTATATTTCCTCAAAGACACACATGAGGAGTATTCTTTTTGAGTCTGGCCTTTTCATGTTTTAAAAAATTTGAATGTGCTAATCCATCCGCTTTCTGGCTCTGCTTGAATGAAGTGCGCTGTGACCAAAGAATGCTGGTAAGTTTAGTCTTTTAATTGTTTGTTTGATTTGGTGGGGTTTTGTTGACGCAAATCCTGGGGGAGACTTGTCTCTAACTGGTACGTGCCGAAGATAGTTTTGGGGTATTATTTCGGGTCTTTGTTCAGCCGGTGCGAAAATGGACTCCATCTCAGAGTCAAGACTTGGGCTGGAATACAGCTTGTCCGTTAGTGGTTCCTGCTACATTTAGGCTGCATGTTTTAATGTTTGGGCATGATCATGACTTTTCTGGTCACCTAGGCATTAAGAAAAGTATCCTGCGTTATTTCTTTTGGCCTTGCCTGTAGTCTGATGTAGTGAAACACTGCCGTTCGCTGCCAGATGACCGAGAAACCTAACCAGGTTATTCTGCGCATTCTACTCCATCCAGTTACGGTCATCGGAGAGCCATTCGAACGCATCATTTTAGCCTTTGCCAAAAACATCTGGGAATCTGGCGGTTCCTGTTGACAATCATGTATGCCGCTACACGCTACCCAGAAGCTGTTCCGCTGCGCTCACTAAAGGCGAAGCCAGTAGTGAAGGCGCTAATTTGTTTCTTCTCGACTTTTGGACTGCCTAAGGTCATTCAAACTGACCAGGGATCGAACTTCCTGTCTCGCTTGTTCAAAACAAGTGTTACAGTAGCTGTCCATCAAGCATAGTACTTCCAGTGCTTATCATTCAGAGTCTCAAGGTGCATTTTGTGAGCGCTTGCGCTCTTGCTCAGAAAGCTCTGTCTTAGTCGAAGATGAAGACTTGTCATGATCACAAGTCTATTCACCATTTTTTTCAGGCGGGTAACAGAGTCTTGGTGTTGTTGCCTGTACTTGGGTCTGCCCTCCAGGCTAAGTTTTCGTGGCCTTATGAGGTTGAGTCCAAGATTAGGGACACCAACTGCGCTATTTGTACGCCAGACAGGTGGGGTGGACTTGGTCCCCAGCATCGGGTGTGGTCTGGGTTAGGATCCACGCAGGGCAGAGTGGAATCGAGATGTCCAGTGTGTATGTATGAGCGAGGAGGACCCACAGAGACAATGGAGTCAATGAACTGCTCATCCAGCTTGATCTGGTAGAGGTTCGTTAACCTGACTTCAAGTTCCACTACCTTCTGGGTGAGCAGGAAGCAGGTGTCGCATCCAGGTGCACCACCGAGGGGGGCATCGTGGCGATAGCAGACGGGAGGCACAGCTTGAACTATGGATTCCTGTTAACTAGCTAGCTAGCTGGCAGCAATGATGTCACGTTGACTCACAGTGAAGTAGCCAAACTTTAAGCTTTAGCTGCCGTTGGCTTGCGTAGGCTAGCTGAAATGCTAGCTGGCCAGTCAGTATTAGGACAGGTTGTGTTAATGTAGTGACGGCTTGTACAAACTCCAAGCTCAGAGGAAGAAGCAAAAACCTTCTGTTTGTAGGATGAAATTCTTCTTCTGCCTTCTGTTTAAAAGAACGACAGGACCTTTCGCTAACCTGTGAGTTGGCAATTGTAGTTGTTGTGGGCTGTCCTTCCAACGTGAAAGGATTTGACAAGAATGTTTTTTTTCTTAATCAAGAATGAGGGTCGTATCAATTAGCAAAGATCTTGTCCTGCTGTTACAGAAAGACACAGTGTCTCACCGCTCCTGATCCTGATGATGAATGTGTCGACCAAGAACAGGAGTCAGAGGTATAGATGATAATCCAATAGTCGTATCAGTTTGCAAAATTAGCAAAGATCTTGTTCTGCTGTTACAGAAAGACAACTACAGACATCGCAGGTATAGATGATAATCCAGCAGAGTATTTTAAAATTATTTGAAAATGGTCTCAAAACTTGATGATGAATGCGTCGATTGCCCTATCTGATTTGTAGGTTTGTGATATGACAAATATTCCTTTTTTCTGATCTGATTAAAGCTCTTTGTTCTTGATGGTTCAGGTAAAAGTCCTCAATAAATGCAGTAGTCTGGCAGAGTGTGAAGCAATAAGGTTTATTTAGTCAGTGTAGTACCAACAGCATAAACCCTCTCGACACAACACTGGTATCACAGAGTTTTACCATCATTATATACATCTGGTGATCCCCTCTTGTTACCATAAATCTCTTATGGCCCTCCCCATGGGGTGTTTATGGCCTTTTAATTTGATTTTTGAAGGCCCGAAAACACTTGGGGCCTCATTTACTAACAGGATTGCGCCTGTTTCAGGCGTAAAATAGCGGGTAAAAACCTAAAACCATATTTATCAAAGGTGGCGCACTTTAGATTACCGCTGCTGGGAGGGTATAAGGGAAAGTGGGTGTTCGTCGCAAAGAGATGGGTGGAGATGCGTAAAGTGCGCCTAATTATGTACCCTATTAGTAACGAAACAAGAGGTGTTTCAGCATGACATATCAGCTGCTAAATGAAAACTATGTGCCTGCGAGAAATTTGAAAATGTCAGAAATGTTTTTTTTTTTTTTTTATGTTTATATTTGATATATGATTTAATATAGGCATATACAAAATTGTCCCACCAGCTAGCTGTTCGACCACGCTTTACCCAGAATTGCCGCTCATTGTATGGTTTAAGCAAACCGAACGTCTGAGAATTTCAGTTGTCCCTGCCCTGTCCACGCTACAACTCCTAGGGCAGCATTTTTGAAAAGCCTGGTTTTCAGTGTTGGAATGCGCCGTTTTAAAGTAAGGGGTGTCGTGTATTCCTACCAGACTATTTAACGGGATGCTATGGAGCAGTTAACCTGGCTATTAACTATCCTAGCTATCTCTAGCTTAGGGAACCATATTAACAGTTTGCAGTTGCCTGTGTGTGATTAACTCATGTTAATATGTCTGAATATGAACTTGTGAACATAAACTCGTTAATATGAAGCTGCACAGGCACCCTGAGGGGTAACCATAGCAACCCAGAAACTCAATGTTCGCTGAAAAGTTGAATTTCCCAAAATCAGCTCACCAATAAAAGACAGTCTTGAATTCAAAGTGATCACAACTTTTAATGTGGACGGAAGGGCTAAACGGAGAAATATTTATGAGTTTCTATATTTACCTGGGTTAGTTTGCTGTAACCTCGTGAACCAAAAGCTCTCATTTTAATTTTAGCTCATCATCCATGGTGGAACACGTAGGCTCTTTCTTCCCTATTTTAGCGGATCGCTAGGCCTTAGCCATCTGCATCAAAGTGTACTCTAAATCACCCCTGGGTTGGAGCCCTGCTCAGTTTGGCATAGTGACAGCCTACAGGCCTGCACATAGAGCAGCGTTTCTCAAAGTGTGGGGCGCAGAGACGTGACAGGTGGGGCGCGAATGGACGCGATGAACGGGAGATTAATTTTTTTACCCCTGATCTATGGCAATGCTTTCCTTTATAGACAATAGATTTTGATTGACGTCGGCGTATTAATTGCAGCGGGATAATAAAAAAAAAAACTTTAGTTTAGTTTAGTTAGGGCTGTGTACTGTTCTCGCTACGTGCTTTACACGTCCAGTGTGTTGACAGTCAGTTCAACAGTCAGCCAAACTTGATTTCACGCGCCAGGTAGCGAGCGCCTTGATCCTTTATTGATGTCAGGTGAAAACTTATGAGTGAAACAATAATACACAAGAAACGGAAAATACTTAGAAGGTATCTTAACTAAACACAGCTGGTTACTATTAGATTCATTACACCAAGAATCAGAGCAACAACAGATTACAGCACAGCTGGCTAATAAGTGCTAACGTTAGCCACCAACGGAGTTATGAATGAATGGTGTGCTAACGGTCACATATTGGAACGTATCTAAATGAATAATAATAAAATTTTACGTTTCAACCAACTAACACAGTTCATAGAACTTAAACATATTTATCACAGTGTGAGACAGCGAAAAAACTTTGTTCATTGTTTTCGAGGGTGCGAGGAAAAGTATAATTTAATAAAGGCTTACTAGATGTGCGTTACTAACTGTCACAGTTGTTCCCTATCCCACGAGACGAGTATGATGTCAAAGTAAAAGTCCGTCAACAGAAAGAAATACAATACTGTGTGCGTGCAGGGATGGAATACCGAACGGACCTACCGGGCCCATGAGCTCAGGGGGGCCCTAAACCAGAGCCTCTGCGTGAAGTCGCTGTTATTAACTTAGCTTGCTGTCAATTGTTTTTAGACTTTGTATTTGTTAATATCAGAGGTGGCTTAAATGTATCTCTTATTTGTGGTTGGAAGCGGTGTATTTTGTTACACGTCCTGACCCATGGTTTCATAATCCGTCCATGTGTGCGTGTCCATAACAACAATACACTACAACATGAAACATGAAATCACTCCAAGCAATATACATTTGCTGACCTAAATAAGATGCTATTTGTTATTACTTGAGGTTATTTCAATAATTGACTATTTTAAGCTTGGCCTACCATTTTATGGGAGCGATGATGGACAGGTGGGGCTTGAAAAGGCCCCCTTGTTCAAAGTGGGGAATGACAGAAAAAGTTTGAGAACCACTGTGTCTATGTCATAGAGGGTCTTAGGTGTAGTTACTCCCCACCCACTGTGCTTAGACTTGTGTTTAAACATATAATGCACATAATGTAAGTCGTTGTGTTGTAATAGTACAGTAGTTTGAATAGCTTATTATCATGAACATCCTTGTGGTTGACCTGATTGTTAATGTTCTACCCACACTGGTGATTATACTGATGATTGAAAATACACACACAGGTTACTACACATTGGTTATTGAGTTTTAGGTGAAACAGGGTTGTTATATCAGTTTCATTAAATCAGTCTCATAAAATGTAATCATTAATTTAGGTATTTCATATTTTATAATTAAATTACTATAATAATGGGAGACCCTAGTTGTACCACTATGCTACAGTTAGTGATTTTGATACCACACTTAGGGCGTAATTTCTGCAGAAATTGCGGGTAAAGACATGGAACAGTATTTACAAAGGCGGCGCACTTGAGTAAAAACGCAAATTGCCCGCTGCTGGGAGGGTATAAGGGAAAGTGGGCGTCGCAAAGAGATTGGAGGAGATGCAGAAAGTGCGCCTAATAATGTATTAGTAACGAAACAAGAGGTGTTTTAGCATGACATATCAGCTGCTAAATGAAAACTATTAATAATAATAATAATAATAATAATAATAATAATAATAATGAAAAAAAAAATAAAAAATACGAACATCAGAAATGTTATTTGTTTAAATGTTTATATTTGATACATCATTTCATATAAGCATATAAAAAATTGTCCCACCAGCTAGCTGTTCTGCCAGGTCTTACCCAGAATCGCCGCTCAATGTTTGGTTTAAACCATATTCTTTGCCTTTTCCACCCATCGTTCAAGCACACCGAGTACAGTGCTCGCCTTCTACGAGTAACACGTATCTATTCAGGAAAAGTACTTGTACCTGAAGTACACTAACTAAACAAAGAAAATTGTAGAGACAGAGCAGCATATTCATTTCACCTTCCATGTTTATTTTGATGTTATAGCCTCTCGAGCGCAAGCTACTGATGGTAATTAGTTTTATACCATATATTGAAGATTCAGTTTTAGGTTTGATCAGTCAGGATTCAGGTTTATTCTTGAAGAATGGCGGCCGACCATTTGTGAGACAGAGACTTTCAGATCCATCCTCCCTCACAGAACTTCACCTCAGCATATCTGATTTGTTCCTTGAGGAACAGTCTGTTAAATACACTATATCTAAGGGGTGTCACCGTCTATTCAAATGGGCCATGCATGCAGGGTTCTTTGTCTCGACCTGGGGGGGGGGGGGGTTGAGAGTCTAGTATCACACCTCACTTACCCAGGTCAGAGACAAAGAATATTCACCAAGCATAGTCCACTCATGGCTAGTTAAATCCAAATAAAAGTAACAATTATGACTAGGTATAATATCATTGACTTATTGACTATGGCATATTCTTATGACCTATGCTGGTCCCTTCATTCCCCCTTTTTAAGACTGTATGTCTTAAACATCAGATCATTTAACTATTTTCTTTTTCTTGAGTGAGTGGCTTTGTTCAGTCTTTGTCTCATAAATGTGGCATTCTCTCACGAGGGAAGGCGAAACCCATGTTACAGAGTGCCCCACGCTTTTTCGCCAATTGTGTGGACCTCTGATTTAGGGACAAATTCCTTCCCGATGTTATATCAACATAACCATCCTATTTTAGCCGTGAGAGCAGAGAAATATAACAGAAGTAATTCATATATGTACATGGTACCCATTCGGAAAATGCAGTTTACAAGCGGTGAGAACACAGAACAAACTTAATTACACATGTTAACTCTAAGGTAAACTAAGCTAAAATGAAAGGTTAGGATTAAACAATAGTACAGAAGATAACGGATTATGGGAGATACATTATAGTGTCACAACATTTTAAAACATTTCCTTTCTGGTTACTGAGGGGTACATGACATGGAGCATTACTTTATTGTAATGTGGGTTGACGGTAATACGGTTAAGTGTGTGTCTCTGTGTGTGTTCGTGTGTGTGACTCCAGAATGTGTGTGTCTTTGATGGTGATGGTAATCGTTCCCGATTTTTCCGTGGTCCCTTGGAGTTGATCGTCTATGATGGTTGAAGGTGTGTGTGTCTTGACACTCTGTGTATTGTGTCTTGCCTTTGTTTAAAAGCAAGGGTTGACTTTCCTTGGGAGGGGGTAGGACGTGTGTGTGTGTGTGTGCGTGTTAGTGTGTGTGTGTGTGTCTGTGACGCTTGGCTTGTCTCAGTTGTTCCCCTCCTGTGGTCTTTGCTCCTTATGGGGTCATTCCACCTATGCATCTCTTTGCATATCAGGAGATTGCCATTTCTTTGAGGTGTCCCCGTCATCTCTTCTTGGGGAGTGGTGGTCATCGGTTCAGGTGTTGCGGTGGTCCTGTGGATTCCAGAGGTGTTGATCTGGGTTGATGGCTGTGGTCTGAGTTTGTCCTCATTTCGACGTCCTGGCCAGATGCGGCATGGCGTTTGTTTGAAGTTCAAACGATTCTGCTGTTCCTTCATCTGTTGATTTTCTGGAATGGTCCCCCTTTCGACACCTTGGTGAGAAGCTGCTTCCTTTTTTGTCATCGCTATTCTCCATATTCCTAAAAACTGTCTGTAACGAGATCTCAGAAAAAGATAATACCGGCCAACACCTCCATGAGGCAGGAAGCCTGTTAGCATACTCAACACATCAGACAATAGACATTTGGTATTGGGTGTGAAAGACGGCAGACAGCTTAATCTCAGACAAAAGCAGGTTTCCTTTAATCTCACAAGAGACATCACATCATCCTGTTATCTGCAAGGTTTGGGCATTTAAAAACCACAGACCCATACTAACCAAATAAAGAACTGAGAGTGGGGATTTTGAAAGAAGTTGAATGTTTGAAAGAAATGGAATGATTGAAAGAAAGAAAACGTTTTTAAATCTCCTTCAATTCAAACAATTTCACTTAAAGACAAAGTCAGTGGTCAAATGTATGTTAAACAGTCCTGTAAGTTCATTCATTCATTCATTCATACGACGGCTGGCCAGCCTACAGGCATACACACACATTCATTCGCTTGTTCAGGAGACAGGTGTGTCCATCCCTAAGAGAAAGGAATCAATCTGTTAACAGAGTTACAGTTAGTTAGTTAGTTACAAAAGTATCTCATAAAATCCATTTTTATCCAGATTCCAATGGCACTTGAATGCCAAACCATTTAAGGCATTCCTTAATTCATTAATTGCTCCTGGATCATTTGATGAAGTCAGAAATTCAGCAGCTAAACCTGTTTTGAGAAAAAACACATTCTGCAGTTATCATCTTATTAAGGTAAATTCTCTCTGAAGCTCAACTACTCCCCCTTTTGATCTACCAGCAGTCGTCTGCTGCTGTGAGATCACGTACGGTTTCCGAAAAAAAACATCTTATTTTCCATGTACCTTAAACCCATACACTAAGGATGCACTTTGTTCTGTTAAAAATATGCTTACAATTATTCATAATTGTAACACTTCATACAATGATTTTAGCATGGGTTAAGAAAATCAATGTGTAGGCAAAACAAAAATGTTTAAAGTCTCCACTCCTGCTATGTGGCTTTGGTGTGGTTCACTTCAGCTTAATGGGCCATCAAGGTCACAGGCGCGGCTGTGCCTGAAGTGTGAATTAAGTGGTATGCGTGAGAGCTTTCTGTAACTATTGTGTGAACAGACACAGTTTAACATTTAGCAGTCTAACATCTGACTTTATCAAAAGCATTGTGAAATCTGGACTTAAAGGAATCTTATGTCTTGAATCATGACTGGTCAAATCCAAGAACTGAATCTCCACAATCTAATGTAAATAATTTACAAATTAACTTAGAACAATTTCTAAATTCAAATATTAAAATGCTGTAGATCCCTTTCCAAACACCCGTTTATGGCCACAACCTTTTTTATCCTCTTGGGAAATTTATCTGAGCGGTAAGTAAAACAATAGAGTATGTCACAAGCACAGCTCAGACTGCCTCGGACCAATACCCGAAAAAATAGATGTGTCAACTTCTAAGACAAGCACCGTGTGTGTCAACTTCTAAGACATCACAATAAAAATAAAAGTAAAATAACATAAGATTTCTGTTCTTAGACAGGACTCTACTTCCTATATTTCCCAAGATTTAGGTAAGTGTACTTACCAAAGCGTTTGTGTCAGCCGGGGTACAGGGGATCTTTACAGCAGAACTGAAATCTCAGCAAAATTCCAAGAATTAATATCTCGGTGGTGGACCTCCAATTGATGGTAATTAGTTTTATACCATATATTGAAGATTCAGTTTTAGGTTTGATCAGTCAGGATTCAGGTTTATTCTTGAAGAATGGCGGCCGACCATTTGTGAGACAGAGACTTTCAGATCCATCCTCCCTCACAGAACTTCACCTCAGCATATCTGATTTGTTCCTTGAGGAACAGTCTGTTAAATACACTATATCTAAGGGGTGTCACCGTCTATTCAAATGGGCCATGCATGCAGGGTTCTTTGTCTCGACCTGGGGGGGGGGGGGGGGTTGAGAGTCTAGTATCACACCTCACTTACCCAGGTCAGAGACAAAGAATATTCACCAAGCAAAGTCCACTCATGGCTAGTTAAATCCAAATAAAAGTAACAATTATGACTAGGTATAATATCATTGACTTATTGACTATGGCATATTCTTATGACCTATGCTGGTCCCTTCACTACCCCCAGTGCCATGGCAACCAAACGTCCCTGTCCACAATAAACGAATGTTCACAAAGAGTTTCCCCTTCCTAACATTAGATGGAATGTTGGAGAAGTAACGCTGGCATCACGGTGTAAAAAGGAAATATGAAAATGAAATGACAATCACAGAATTTAAGGCACTGTCGTGTCAGATTTGTAGTTTGATAATAGGGAAAATACACAGTCTTCTGATCTGATTAAAACTCTTAGTTCTTGTTCATTCTTCTGATCTGGTTAAAACTCTTAGTTCTTGTTCATTCTTCTGATCTGATAAAACTCTTAGTTCTTGTTAATTTCAGGTGAAAGTTCTCAAAAGTCCAGTAAACCGGCAGAGTGTGAAGTAAAAAAGGTTTATTCAGTCAGTGCAATACCAACAGCATAAACCTGAGCACGTCTCGAGACAAACCTAGTGTTACAAAGATTGCAATGGCTTATATACATCAGGTGTGACCCTAAATCTTCTACCCCCCCCCCCCCCCCCCCCTTCTTGGGATACTCATGGTCTTCTTGCATGCCGGCCTGCAGAAAGATCCCCCACAGCCTTTGGGGAATTCCCTACCCAGTGTGTGTAGAACTGCTGCATTCTATGTTTTCACACACACACAAGTCAGTGGTGTAGCTCATGCTGTGGTTGTGTAGTAGTTTTAACAGCTTATTATCATGAATATCCTTGTGATTATACTGATTACTAAGGTTATACCCCTATTGGTGATTTATATTGCTGGTTAATAGTACACACACAGATTATTGAGTTTTTCATTTACATATTTTCCACCACAGCACCTGCACTGAACAGAAGGGAAAGGCACCAATACGGTCCTGTTCTGACTTTGAAATCATTGATAGTGCTTACGCAAGGCAGACGAGTATTCGGCAGGTTGCAGCAATTCTAAAAAAACAGGAAATTACGTATCAATTGGATGACATCTTCTGCTGGTCAAAAGCTACAGTCACTCCCTAAGTGACTGCTGGAGTAAGCACTGCATTGTGTATGTAATAGAGTCTTGAGATTTTACAATCAGGCACTAGTCTACTGTTTTTTCAATGCATATGTCGTGCTGTGGTCTGTTTGTGAGAGAGCTGATCTGTTGTGGTTGAATGGTCTGATGGCTGTCTTCATGTTGTTGAAAGGTTAACTGTGCAGGGGCTGTCAGATGCTGATGTTGGTGTCCTGATCTCCGATCTGGTGGAGAGAAAGAACCTGACTAAACGGAGGTAATCGTTTTACATTTCTGATTATGGAGAACTTGTACAACTTCTATGTTTTCAACTCTACATTAGGTGGAGCAAATATAGTGTGTTCCTTGTGTTATATGTTTGTTGTATACCCTTCTGTTTGTGCTGTCCAGAACTGAATGCAGTTTCTACCCAGTTTAGTTTTGCAGTGTTGGGGAGTAACATTAACAAAACAAATCTGCCACCTGGTCTTACTTAGACATAGTTGATCTTAATAACAAACGGGTCAGGGTTAATTTAAGTAAAGGGAACATGAACACACATGTATAATGTGTGAGTGCATAATAAAGAGATCAGAAGAGAGAGATTGAGATTGGTCTGTATGTGCTCATTTACAGCGTGGAAGAGAGCAGCCTCTCACCTGAGAGTGTGGAGCAGGTCCTCAGTCCTCTCTCCAGGCAAAAGTCTGTGGGTGAAGTTCATCTGTCTGTGACGACCATCACTGTCAGCACCGCAGCCCTGTGCTTGGACTTCATTCAGAACACAGAGACGTGCCGTCACCTGATGTGAGAACAGCAAGATTGTTAAAATAATGAATCATAATTGATTGACTTACTTATTATCATTGATTAACTGATTATAATGATAAAGTTGATAAACTGCAAGGTGCTGAACTGATGGTGTGTGTGTGTGTACTGAATGGTATATTTCTATCTTTTGGTAGTGTACTCTGATGGACGAGAACCAATTAACTCTGTGTTTGTTCTTTGATTGGTCAGTCCCCATTGACACTGTGTTCTGATTGGCAGGCTTAAGGATAGTTCAAGACCACCATCCGTTCTCTCTGTGGACAGAGATTCCAAAAGCCTCAGGTGAAACCTCCCTTCATGAGAAGCTTCACTGTCTGTGTTAAAGGTGTTGTATGTAAACGTTACAGGTTGCACATGAACCATGGAACACACTGCATATAGATATCAGGGAAGCCGGAGTCACGTGATCAGCTGGACAAAGATGGCAGCCTAAGTCCCTAGCTCCAAGCCCAGCCTTGCCAAATTGTTGATTTATTGTAGTAACTAGTTTCAGAATTGCACTACTTTGTGCTTACCAAACTCACTTAATCCACAATGACTTCAAAGAACAACGTTTCTAAACAGGATATTGATTCTATCGTCGAATCTTTAATGGAGAAGCAAAAAAGCTACTTCGAGCCACACCTTGCCCAGATCCAACAGGTGGCTGACTGCTAGCATAATAGAGTGACCAGACGTCCCCGTTTTTGGTGGCCTGTCCCCGGCTGGAGCTGTCCCCGGAAATGTCCCCGGTTTTCACAGACAGACCCGGGATACTAATTAAAAAAGAAAGAAAGAAAACAATGACCAAACATTTAGTTGCGTAGCCTACACGCCACAGGCTCAAGCAGGCCAGCCAGCAGCCAGGGGTCAAGCTCTAGCTCAGAGCTCAAAGATGTTCTAGAATGTCCGTCTTTGCAGTATTTTGATTGGTGGAATATGCAGCGCCGTAGAATCTTTGCCATTAGCTTTTTTTTTTTTATTCAGAGAGAGATCGCATCCATTCATTCATTCAGCCAGCTAGCTCTGACAATTTGAGTACAACAAGATAGGATAGCATTGGGATAGGCGATTAGCGAACAGTGTTTCTTGTAAGTGTCATATCTATAATATGTATGTAGCCTATGATCTACAATTTGCAACAATGTGTGTGTTAAGCAGCAGCTATCTGTCAGTCAGGTGTCAGCCACAGCTCTACTTGCTAACTAAGTAACATTAGCAGTGATACTAGCTACAGTACTATGATATTTCAGTTTTCCTAGTCTGGGTAACTACTTAGAGGTAGTAACAACTTGTCATTAAATGAAACCACTTGAAAGCCGAGGAGTGCGGACTTACATTCATCACGAACCGTATGAGGTAGCCAGCCATGGCTATCTCTGGCTGGGTGGCTCCGGGAACGTTGGTTTAAAAGCCTTGCAACCACTCTTCCCTGCCATTAATTGTGTTGTAGGCTTTCGATACAGACTTGTTGAACACAAAAGTTTTTGTTTTAAATAATGTCAACATACGTTTTCAAATAGCCCTGGGCCAGACTATTTTATTTTTTGTTTGTCAAGTTTATTAAAACTGCTTTATGTTATGGCAGTGGGTTGCGTTAAAAATGAGGAGGCAAAAACTGTCTCACCAGTTCAGTTTTAAGCAGTGAAAGTCCAAAGTCATTTAATCCACAATGACTTCGAAGAACAAAGTTTCTAAACAGGTTATTGATTCTATCGTCAAATCTTTAATGGAGAAACAAAAAGGCCACTTCGAGCCACGCCTTGCCCAGATCCAACAGGTGGGGATGGAGAATGTCCAGAAGCTAAGTGCTATCCATGCTGAGCTAGCATCGTTGACTGCTAGCATAAACACTGTGAGATCAGTTGTGGATACACTTAAAACCAAGGTGGGGAACAACTGCAGCGCTCTTGATGGCCATGACCAAGCTTCTGGGGAACTAGAGCTGAAAATGGCAGATATGGAGGATAGAAGTAGAAGATGCAACATTCGTGTCATTGGGCTGAAAGAGAGGCTCGAGGGATCCAATGCCATCCAATACCTCACACACTCCCTCCCTAAATGGTTCCCTGCTCTTGCAGACGGCCCTGTTGAAATAACTAAAAGACAAAAACCCCACTGAGGGCCTCATTTACTAACATTGCGACCGCAGCGCAATCAGCGCCTTTGCCAAACCGCATATAGCGCACGGTATTTTGCATCGTATTTATCAAACAAGAACCTCGTCGTATCATCTGCGCCTAACCCCGCCCATTAGTGTTAATAGCGCGCTGCTAAAATAGGGAAGAAGGAGCCTGCGTGTTTCTGCCACCATGAATGATGAGTAAAAATTAGAATTAGAGCTTTTGGTTGACGAGGTTACAGCAAACTAACCCGGGTAAATATAGAAAAACTCATAAATATTTCTCCGTTTACTTTAGCCCTTCCGTTCACACTAAAAGTTGTGATCACCTTGAATTCAAGACTGTCTTTTATTGGTGAGCTGATTTTGGGAAATTAAACTTTTCAGCGAACTTTGAGTTTCTGGGTTTCTATGGTTATCCTCAGGGGGCTTCATATTAACAAGTTTATGTTCACAAGTTCATATTCACACATGAGTGAGTTAATCACACACAGGCAACTGCAAACTGTTAAGATGGTTTCCTAAGCTAGAGATAGCTAGGATAGTTAATAGCCAGGTTTACTGCTCCATAGCATCCTGTTAAAATAGTCTGGTAGGAATACACAACACCCCTTACTTTAAAATGACGTATTCCAACACTGAAAACCAGGCTTTTCAAAAACGCTGCCCTGGGCGGATACATTTGAAAACTGGAGTTGTAGTGTGGACAGGGGAAACTGAGGTTTTCAGACGTTCGGTTGCCATGGCACTGGGGGTAGCTTGCGCTCGAGAGGCTATAACGTCAAAATAAACATGGAAGGTGAAATGAATATGCTGCTCTGTCTCTACAATTTACTTAGTGTACTTCGAGTACAAGTTCTTTTCCTGAATAGATACGCGTTACTCCTACGCAGAAGGCGAGCACTGTACTTGGTGTGCTTGAACGATGGGTGAAAATGAGGGCTGTCAGCGTTAACGCGTTAATCTATGCGATTAATGCGGCCGCGATTAACGCGATTACATATTTTAACGCAATTAACGCAACTTAAAAAAAAAATTATTATTTATTTTTTTTAATGCCTTTATTTGGATAGTTATGAAGTTATGACAGGAAGCGATGCGGAGAAGAGGTGGGGAGAGGATTGGGAAATTACATCAGGCCAGACTTGAACCTGTGTCCCCTCGGGCAATGTAAGTAGGGGGCTTGGCCTACCAATAGCCCCCCTTGTTCAAAGTGGGGAATGACAGAAAAAGTTTGAGAACCACTGCGGTAGTTGAAGATGGAGAGAGCTGAGGGATTGTTGGGCGGAAAGTTTCTGTTTAATAGGCAAAATTACAGAACAATCGACAAAACTAAAGTTGTATGTAGCATTTGTCAAATTGAATTTAGCTATCACAGAAGCAGCTCGTCTTTAAGTTATCACCTTAATGCAAAGCACCCGACAGAAAGCAGTCCCAAGTTAGATGGTCGCCAACCCACACTCTACGACTTCTCTAGTAAAATAACTAGACCAGTCCGTGAAAAGGTTACCAACGCTTTAGCAGTTTGGGTTGCTGGTGACTGTCGGACCATCAACATAGTTAAGGACGTTGGGCTGACTGAGGTGATTCGAATTGCTTCAGGAGACAACTCTTACGATTTACCGTCGAGGGGCACCATTGTGTCTCGCATACATTCCTTTTATGACGGCGAGAGAGCACGAAAAATTCAGCTCCTCGAGCAAGCTGCCACCGTCACCCTTACTGGTGACCACTGGACATCAGTCAGCAATGACAATTACCTGGGTGTCACAGCTCATTTGATTGACAATGTATGGAAATTGAGATATTTTTCATTGGAAGTAAAAAAAAAAAAAAACAGACAAACAAACTTTTAATCGCGATTAATCTAGATTAATGAATTTCAAAATGTGAGATTAATTAGTTAATTTTTTTTAATCTATTGACAGCCCTAGTGAAAATACAGTTTAAACCATACAATTAGCGGCGATTCTGGGTAAGACGTGGCCGAACAGCTAGCTGGTAGGACAATTTTGTATATGCCTATATTAAATGATATATCAAATATAAACAGTTACATTTCTGAAAAAAAATTACATTTCTGATGTTCGTGTTTCTCAAGTTTCTCGCACACGCATAGTTTTCATTAAGTAACTGATATGTCATGCTAAAACACCTCTTGTTTCGTTACTAATAGGGTACATAATTAGGCGCACTTTACCCATCTCCTCCCATCTCTTTGCCACGAACACCCACTTTCCCTTATACCCTCCCGGTAATCTAAAGTGCGCCGCCTTTGATAAATACGGTTTTAGGTTTTTACCCGCTATTTTACGCCTGAAACAGGCGCAATCCTGTTAGTAAATGAGGCTGTGAGTGTTCTAGCTATCTCCTTTTTAGTCTCTTAAACTCTGACATAAAGATCTTTGCAAAGCTCCTTGCACTTCGTCTTGAGCCCCACATGCCAGAATTAGTCAATTCTGATCAAACAGGCTTTATAAAATCAAGGACGGCAGCAGATAATATCAGGCGTGTCACTTCTATCACTTGACGCAATAGAAGCCTTTGACAGATTGGAATGGTCATTTTTATGGTCTGTCCTCGAGGCAATGGGCTTTGGCTCCACTTTCATTGGAATGGTGAAAGTTCTATACTCAAACCCCTCAGCGCGAGTGTTAACAGGTCAAACTTTCTCCTCTTTGTTTCCAGTCTGTAGGTCCTCACGCCAGGGATGTCCATTGAGCCCTGCACTATTTGTCCTCTCTCTTGAGCCTTTGGCCCAGGCTGTTCGTCTATCAAACCTGGTCCTACCTATATGTATTTGTGATACACAACACCAACTTTCATTATTTGCAAATGATGTGATGGTGTTTCTTGAACATCCCACCCAGTCTCTACCCCACTTTTTATCCATCTCTGAGGAGTTTGGGAAATGATCAGGGTTCAAAATGAACTGGTCCAAGTCTGCGCTTCTGCACTTAAACAATAATGTCACCCCTGTTAATATACCACTACTTGGGCAGTTCAAATATTTAGGAATTGAGGTCTTTCCATCCTTAAACCAGATTATCAAGCACAACTATTCACTTGCGCTTACTAATGTTTTGAAGGATATGGACAGATGGATTAGTCTTCCCATGTCTATTCAAGCCCGTATTTCTATTATAAAAATGAATGTTGTCCCCCTCCATCTGATTATTGGAGTAGGCTTCAATCTGCAGTATATAAATATATTTATATGGAAAAGAAAGTGGCCGCGCTTCAAGACGGCGGTCTCTCTGTTCCCGATTTCAAACTTTATTTCTGGTAATTCGTCCTAAGGCCTCTGCTCACCTGGTTTAACCCATCCGTCTCAGTTTCCTGGCGCTCTTCAGAGAGCAGCATGATAGAGCCATGGGCTCTCCATGATGTGCTTTCTGTCAATATCTTTAATAAACAATGCCAACTGCGCATACAGTATCTCTCCAGATCCTTTAGATTCCGAGTTTGACACTCCTCTTCAGCTCATCACAGATTTTGTATGGCGCTTAGGTCGGGGGACTGTGATGGCCATGGCAAAACCTTTATTCTGCGGTCAGTGAACCATTTTTGTGTAGATTTTGAGGTGTGCTTCGGATCATTGTCCTGATAGAAGGTCCAACCACGGCCCATTTTATGCTTCCTGGCAGAGGCTGTTATGTTTTTATTTAATATCTGCTGGTATTTGATGGAGTCCATGATACCATGTATGTCCAAGATGTCCAGGGCCTTTGGAAGCAAAACAGCCCCACAACATCAAAGATCCGCCACCATACTTCACATTGGGTATGAGGTGCTTTTCTGTATGGCTATCTTTCTGTCAACGCTAAACCCACTTTTGATGTTTGTTGCCAAAAAGCTTTATTTTGGTCTCATCTGACCATATAACTCGGCCCCATTGAAAGTCTGACTTCCATTTGGCAAACTGTAGGAGCTTTAGTTTGTTGTTGATTGACAGCAGAGGCTTTTTTCTGGCAAACCTCCCAAACAACTTATGGTGATATAGGTGGTATTTGATGGTAGTTTCGGAGACTTTCTGAACCCAAGACTCAACTAACCTCTGCAATTCTCCAGCTGTGTCCTTGGAGATTCTTTTGCCAGTCGAACCATCCTCCTCACGGTGTGTGGGGTCAATGTACACACATGTCCTCTTCCAGGCTGATTTTTAACATCTTCTGTCGCTTTAAACTTCTTAATTATTGCCATGATAGTGGAAATCGGTATTTTAAACTGTTTAGAGATTTTCTTATAACCATTTCCTGATTTGTGCAGCTCAACAACTTTTCGTCGCACTTTGTCACTGTGTTCTTGGGTCTTTCCCATAGTGACGAGTGACTAAGGGAATTTGACCTGTGTGACACTCATATTTATACCCCAGTGAAATAGGAAGTCATGGTTGGCCAAAGTTCCTAATCAAACAGGTGAACTTAAAAATGTAAAACATGATTGGAAATATATTTCAGTTAGATTTTAATTATAAGATTTTCTAGGGGTGCCAATTATTGTGGCACATGTTTTGGAGAAAAATATTTATTTAATGTCAACTTTTTTTTCAACAACTTTACTTCGATTAATAGGTTAGATTTTTGTGAATATTGTGAGTGAAAGACCAAGAGGATAAACAGCAAAGAATTTTTTTTCATAGCCTGTTTTGCTCATATTCACTAAGGGTGCCAATAATTCTGGAGAGCACTGTAAGTCCCTTCCGTTTGTCTATGTCTGTATGTCATGTATGTCGGTCTATTGTGTCTTTTCTGTCCTCCATATACTGGTGGGTATTTTTATCATGTTGTTTTTATTTTCTTCTCACCTTGTCTTTCTGCCCACTTATATGGACTTCCCATTCCCATTTTATTTTATACGTATGTTTTTAGTTTGTTCTGTTTTGCCTTTTTACTCTCCCTGTATAAACTCTTTGTTTTAAAAAATAAAAACATTTGATCGCGAAAAGATATCAGGGAAGCCGGCTCGCTCGCTAAATATTTTTAAAAGAAAGCTAAAAAACATATCTCTTCACCTTAGTCTTTATCTAGCTTGGCACTGGCTTACTGCTGCATTTGATATATTCTACTTTGATCTTCATTTTCTTTCTACGGAGTTTTATTTCTATATTATGTTATGCATGTTATGTATTCTATTGTTTATGCTAAATCTTTATGCACACTATCTCTGTTTTTATGTTTATTTGATGTAATTTCTTTGTGCCATTTCTTGGCTGTTTAGCACTTTGAGCTGCATTATTTTGTACAAAGGGGCTATACAAATATTTTTTTGTATTATTATTATACTAAGAGTGAGCATTGTTAACTGTGTTAAATACTAAACTAAGCCCTAATGTGCCTGTGTTTCAGGCTGGATGTGAATTCACTTTTGTCTTCCACAAGATCACCTGCTTCACTTACCCTATTACAAGTCAACAACCAAAACAGCGGCAGCTTTACCGACTTCATCCACAAGTTTCGTGGTGTCACAGGTTTAAGAGCAAAGTAAGACCTACTACTTAAAACACGTATTTTACACACATGAGTGTCTGGTATTATTCAGCCATGTTTTTGTGTGTTTGTGTTGAAGTTCCCATAAGACTCCAGGTGACCGTATGGGTGTTCTTGAGTCCTTCACTGACTGGTGGACTCTGCCTGGTCTGGAGAAGGTGGAGTTGGAGGTGAGCTGCCTGACTGAGAGCTGGGCCTACTGGATCCTCAACCTCATCCACACGTGCCCCACTCTGAAGGAAGTAGAGTAAGAGATACATCATCTTCTGTTTCTGTATGTAGTTTATGCATGGAGGGGTAGTGTGTATGGACACACTGTGCAGGACTGTGTGTGTGTAAGAGAGAGAGAGAGAATGAGAGACTGAAATATTTAATACAAAAAACAGATATTGTATCTAAAGACATGTATTATTGTGTTTAAAATAATTTGCTTCGGCACCACTGCTTTGAAATAGTGACCAAAACAGATATTGTGAGTGAGAAAGCAAAAGAGTTTATGTTTGTGTTGGAAGATCCATGACAGACCAAAGAAGTATATTTTTATTGTAGGTTACGAGCTCAATTGAGCTTGCATTGGGATGGTCTCTTACTGGAGGAGGGGATCAGTCGTCTGCAGGAGTCCTATGAGCGTCCAGATTGCACTGTGATCCTCACTGGGTGTGTACTTCTATTGACTGACCTGTCTGTCTGACTCTTGATCTGTCTATCTGTTGGCCACTGTCTGACTGTTGATTAGAAAGCATCTTACCCTCCCTCCACACACACACACACACACACACACACACACACACACACACACACACACACACACACACACACACACACTGCCAGAGAAATGTAAGTGATTGAATGGAACATTGATGTCTTTTAATGCCTTAAAGACATCTTTGATGTTTTATCAGACAGACTTAGTGAATATGGAGTGAGGTGCTCCTGATGGAGAGCTGTAGACGAGTGTGATGTTTGTGTAGAGTTGGGATGTTTGTGTGTTTTATCCTTAAAGCTGTAGGCGAGTGTGAGGTTTGTGTAGAGTTGTGATGTTTGTGTAGAGTTGTGATGTTTCTGTGTGTTTTATCCTTAAAGCTGTAGGCGAGTGTGAGGTTTGTGTGGAGTTGTGATGTTTGTGTGTTATATCCTTAAAGCTGTAGGTGAGTGTGGGGTGATCTAATGTGTTTCTGTGTCTGTTTTTCTCCATGAAGGTTGAGATGCACTAAACCCAGTGGGAAGTGTGGTGAGGAAAATAACCCCCTACTGCCCTGCAACCAGCGTGTGAAGATCCAAATGAGGGGGCCAAATGTTACTGAGGAGATTCAGGACTATTGAACAGATATGAATTGAATTATGTTTAGACTTTTGATGCGATGTAACTCTAGCACAACATGGTCAGGTTTCTTTTACATTTTAAGATTTAAATGATCCATGTAAGGCTCTCACTGAGCTCTTAGTACCGCACACGCAGTCAGGGCCCAGAGGCTCAGGAATGATCTGCCTGAGGAAATCAGGTTGGCAGAGTCTGTGACTTCCTGTGAGTCCCTTCTTAAAACACACTTTTATAGGAGAGCCTTTCCTGGTTTTGCATGAGTTTTAATTTCCTTTGAATTGTCTTTTATTTCCTTCAAAAAAAGTTTTGACCCTGAATTGGTAACGAATCTATTAAAGATGATTTCATGTCATGATTTTATTTTGCTGCCTCTGTGGAGCACTTTGTAAACGGTGTCTATAAATAAAGAATATTATTATTATTATTATTATTATTATTATATGATTATCCCAACCCTCCAGCGGTGGCCATGTCTACACAGATGCAGCCCTGCAGGTGCAAGGGGACTCGACTGACTCCGACGAGGAAGCAGGCTATTGAGAGAAAATAGTAATGTGCTGTCTGAATTAAGCTGCAATCAAACAATTTATCAATAAATAGTTTAATTTGTTTCTATACTTCATACGTTTTTACGAGCGACGCATCACATCCACACACAGACCCATGACAGCAGAGTTTGGCTGAAATGCCTGGGGACTGGGATTGGTTTCAGGTAAAGCCACATTCCTTAGCTGTGCCATAGTATGTAGCACAGCACACGCGGACACGATTTGGCATACCCTTTCGGGCTTTTTTGACAACCAACCTCCTTCGGAATTCTTCCATTCGTCACATCTGTAGATCATTTGGTTAAATGATTATGCAGTTTGTTTATCATCAGCCACCATACTGTATTGTTTTAGCCAATCAGGATGCTCGGTGGTCAAGTTCATGTTCCCTCGCTATCTCTGCATCACTGTCAGTTACGAGTTGTCTGGATTAAATACAGTCGCATACAGCCGGTGTGATCCTTGACTCATACCAGCACAGTAACACATTTTACAACATCTTCCAACGATGCCATCAGGGGCGGCGCCAGGGGGGGGCTAGGGGTTGCTTGAGCTCCCCCTGGATTAGCCATAGCACCCCCAAGAAAATAATGGTTTATTTATTATTGTTATTTAATTTCATTCTGCGTTATTTATTGTGTGATAATAATATTTAACTCACAAAAGAAAATAATAACAGATTGAAATGAACAGATTGTTTTAGACCCAGAGCAATCATTCTGTCATTACCTTTGACCCAATTTTCACGTCGCACTTGTGAAGGTTGACGTTACTGGACAGTTGAAGGAGAAAGCAGCGGTGTGGGGTAGTTTCAAGTTAACAATGCATCGGTTTTTGCTACCTAAATGTCCACGTTTGGAAGAACGATTAAGAAATGAGAGTGACGTAGAAGAAGAAGCAATGCTAGGGGTATCTGGTGTGGATTCTTAAGGAGAGGAACGTTGTGGTCAAGGAGGTCAACCCTCCACCACTACTGAGGGTGCTAACCATGGTGCTAGCAGCATCAGTGACATTAGCATTAACGCGCAGGATGGTCCGAGAAGACCAAAACTCCAGAAATGTCCACCTCGCATGTTTGGAGTCCAACAAAGGAGTTTTTGTAAAAGCTGTTTGGAACAGTTTGCGTGGTTGGAGTACAATGTAACTAAGGTATTGTTAGCTGTGTAACATTAATGAAAGCTGTCTGATTTGTTGCATGCTTTGATTGCCCTGTGTCGCTAAAGACTCGTTTCTGTTGATTAGCAGCGAAGATGCCCTTTTTTGCCGAAGATTTAAACGTTTTGCCTTTTTCCTCTTTTTAAGATTTTTTTTAGAGCCGCCTTAAAAAAAAAAATCGGAGACTCTTTAGACTAGGGCAAGCAGTCTGTCTTTGTGCTAGGTATACATACGGTTCTATGTGATTATTGATGATTGTGAACTAAAATAATATATACCTTTTAAACACATTTCTGACTCCTTGACTGTTTTAGTTAATTCTATCTGCTAGTCCAAGATTAATTTCACTCTGTCTGACATGGTAGTGGTCACCTGGCGCCCAACTTTAACCCTCACTACCACAAGTGTTTTAAAGTAAGTTAAGTATTTGGGATTGCGGACTCTATAACATGCTGTATGCCGTTTGTCAGTGACCGTCGCGGAAGTAGCCTAGATAATGATAATAATAATGAGGTCTTTCTTGGGAATGGTAAACTATTACCAGCACTTTGTGCCCAATTACTCCACAATCATTGTGGAGTAATTGGGCACAAAGTGCTGGTAATAGTTTAGTTGTGAGAAAGTTGTGGGAGACGACAATAATTTGTCAAATTTGCGGGAAAGTTGCGGTGATGTGTTAAAATTGCAACGTCGCACTGAATTCGCGGGGAATCGTTGAATTCGCGTGAATTGGTGCGATCGCAACTTCCTGGAGGGTCTGACAATGGCTAAGCCTCTCTTTGACCTCTTGGCTGGTCAGAAGCAAAAGCGCAAGGGAAGACCCTGCACAAAACGCCCTGCTCTATACAGGAAGTTGACCTCTGATGATAGGATGCCAGACCATCAGAAAGCTTTTGAGGGCCTGAAGACGGCGTTACTGACAACTCTGGGACAAGTACTTCTGCATATACGGCTTTCCCGAAAGAATCCACTCCGATCAGGGGGCCTCGTTTGAAATAGTGACCAAAACAGATAGTGTGAGTGAGAAAGCAAAAGAGTTTATGTTTGTGTTGGAAGATCCATGACAGACCAAAGAAGTATATTTTTATTGTAGGTTACGAGCTCAATTGAGCTTGTATTGGGATGGTCTCTTACTGGAGGAGGGGATCAGTCGTCTGCAGGAGTCCTATGAGCGTCCAGATTGCACTGTGATCCTCACTGGGTGTGTACTTCTACTGACTGACCTGTCTGCCTGTCTGACTCTTGATCTGTCTTGAAGGGCATGTCAACAAAGAGCAGAATCGGCAAGCTGAATTCTACAATCGCCGTACAAAGAGGAAGCTGATTGCTGTGGGTGATCGTGTCCTGATGTCCAACAAGCGGGAGAGAGGGAAACGAAAGACTGCAGACCGTTGGGAGTCCACAGTTTATACTGTTGTCAGCATCAATGGCTCCACCCACACCTACCGGATCTGACATCCTGAAACAGTCCAAGAAATCTTCTGATGCTCGTTAATTTCCTGCCCATTGATGAGGACAGTGTTTCAGATGGGACCTTTGTGTCCTCCTGTGGGAAAGAGGTCAAGCGACATCACTGATGTGGATGGATCGATGCCTGTTGCTGGTAGAAAGGATGCTGGAAGTAGGACTCAGGAGTGGGTTGACAACCTGACCACTGTGAATGCAGATGTCCATGCAGAGTGTAGCTCACCAGAAGACGTTCTGAACATAAGTAATGGGTCTGGGCATACAGGCAGTTCACAGTTACAGTCACAGACAGAGTTGAGCTCTGAACATAGCTTCTCTCATGCCTCACTCACTGACTCTCGGAATACACACACACACACAAAACGGCGAGCACTTAGACGATGCACGTAGTACACGGCCACCCTCCACTCACTCAGATTCCAACACACAGCTAGGACTCGTTTTGGACGTATAGTGAAGCCAGTTAACCGGTTACTGTGTCAGATGTCCAAACAGGGTATTGTAAGCAATGCCGTTTCTAAGGCAATGTTTCAGATGACTCAGTGAGACTGGGGGTAATCTAAGTGTATTTTAATATTTTGATATAGCATTGCTGAGCCAGAGTCCATTTGTAGGGACATGCTTTTATCTGTGAGACATGGTTTGGGTGGGGTGTAGACGGCATCCTACTTCCAGAAGTTGGTAGTGAGTTTTGTGTCACTCTCTTTCTACTTCATCCTTTTTGGGGATACTTTTCAAGTTGGAAACCATGTGTAACCATGACATGTGGGTTTTTTTTCGGTAGGGGTGAACATAATGCCTTTCAGAATTGTAGATTTTGGCGAAATTCAGGGGAGGTGGATGTAACAGAGTTAAAAATGTAGTGTATGGTTTTATATGATTTTCGCCAAAATAAAACTGCCTTGTTTGCCTTGACCCATAAGTGTGAATGGGAGCCACTTTTGGCCATATGGTGTACTGCAGATCTGCTGCGTGTAGTCCAGTGCTACTTCCCTACCCGATCAGAGAAGCCTATGCTTTTGATCGGGTAGGTTGACTGTGTAAAGCACTGTACCTGGTATGTTCCCGACTAGCCGTAAACTCCGCTAGCCACGTCCATGTTTTTAATGTACTGTTCGATCTAGCATGCATGGATTTAACTGTTTAGTTAAACATGCTTTGAACGTATTATAACTGTACGTCTATCATGTGTGTATGTTGAATCTCATTGCTTCAGTATGTGTTTGCGACGACAGCGAAAGTTAGCGAGTTTTCCCGAACGTTAATTAGCTGTCGTTCCATGTGTTCAGACGTTCTGTCTGGCGCCTTGCTGGCTAGCAAGCGCTGATAGTGTACAATGGGATATTGACGTAAGTAGATGTTGCCTATATGTAACGCGATGCATTCTTTATATTTTGCTTGTGCAGATGCTGTATGTTCACACCAAAGCCTGAAGGCAATGTTTTGATTTATTTTCTAAAGGTAAGTGGCTCCATAATGTAAATAGGTTTTACTGAAGTGCTGTAACTCTGTGCACTTAGGCTACGGTTATGCCCATTCCACTGTATATGGGAAGTTAAAAGTTTTATATATATTTTCTATTACTGAAGTAATCAGCAGAGAAGCCTATGCTTTTGATCGGATGCTGTATGTTCACACCAAAGCCTGAAGGCAATGTTTTGATTTATTTTCGAAAGGAAAATAAAAGAAAGAAAGTTCAACCGTTTCGCCTCCGTCTACCCGATGCTTGACCATCGTTACACCTGTTTACATTGAGGCCGTAACATGCTATTATAATATTGTGGGCCTGTTTTTGAAGCTGCGGTTCTTATTTGTCTCGCGAAAGTTGGTAACTGACTCACAGTAGGCTACTGCATTAGTTTCTTTTTGACAGACTTTTACTTTCACACCATGCAGATGCTTGTATCGTGGGATAGAGAACTTCGCAGCAGTGAATAACTTACGCTCATGGTTGTGCTACGCTTTTCCTCACACCCTCGGAAGCAATGGCTGGAAGTTTTTTGGTTTGTCTCACACTGTGGTTAATATGTTTAAGTGACCTACATTTAGTTTCTATGAACTGTGTTCGTTCGTTGATATGCAAAATGAAATGATAATTTACGTTACTTGCTAATATATGACTGTTAGCATTCGTCATTCGTTAATGGATAACGTTAGCACTTATTAGCCAGCCTTGCTGTAATATAGTAACTTGCTGTGTTAGTTGAAGTCTTATGTTTCTTGTTTATTACAGTTTCACTCATACGTTTTCACCTGAATATCAATAAAGGAGCAAGGCGCTCACTTTCTGGCTTGTGAAAACCAAATTTGGCTGACTTAACACACTGGTCGTGTAAAACACGTAGCGGGAACAGTACATTTAGCGTATATGATTTATTCAATGAAATGATACGCTAATTTCTTCGTCGATAGAACTAAATCTGCGGACCAGACTATAGTCTAGTCGAGGGCGCTAGCAAACAGTACAGTATCAAGTTCTTTTGGCAGTAGTGCAACTTCCTATTTTGAATACTAACGAGGAACAGAACGGGACATGTTTTGAATGGAGGATTTGGCTATCAGATGTTCTCATGTGAGAGTTATCGCAATGGAAAGTTTTTAAAACGTGCGATGCTTAAATGTTCGAACAGCTGACGATATATTACGTTAGGCCTTCGTAAGCCTATTCGGTCTTGTTGATTAGGCAGTTTGTCAAGACATGCCTTCGGTTAGTGGCCTGTTAATGTCATGTCTGAGAAGAACGCGGAATAGCCTTCAGGTGTGTCTCCACGACAGTGAAGTGAAAGTAAAATGTAGGATATGTAAGAAATGAATAGTAATCTGTATATGAGACTTATGTCTGTCAGCAACAAATTGTTCG
>NW_024879822.1:52500-65973 GCF_900700415.2 Clupea harengus | reverse complement strand
AGCTAGCTTGTACTGGAAGAAGGGCTGAGAATTTAAAAACAAAAGCTACCGGTAGCCATCAGCCATCTGGAGACTGATCCATTAACTGGAGGGATCACAGATCGCCTTGCTTTGATGAGCGCAGGTCGGGCTGATATTAGGCAGCCTTTATGTTAAATGTGGTAAGGTCAGCCATGTTGAGTGGCAGCGTGGTTGAAGTGTGTGTGTGTGTGTGTGTGTGTGTGTGTTTGATGTGTGAAACCAGGGACAAGAGGAAGAGTTCCTCAGGTCTTTGAGCGCCGACACCCGATCCGCCCTGATTGATCTTAGAGAGGTCGCTCAGAGCACTACACTGATATTGGAGAGTGGGGGAGCACACACACACACACACACACACACGCACACACACACACACACACACACACACACTGGGGGAATCATGGAGAAGAGAGTGTGTGTGTGTGTGAGCATGAGTGTGTGTGTGTGTGTGTGGGTCTGTGTGTGTGTGTGTGTGGGTCTGTGTGTGAGTATGAGTGTGTGTGTGTGTGTGTGTGTGTGTGTCTGTGTCTGTGTGTGTGTGCGTGTGTGTGTGTGTGTGTGTCTGTGTGTGTGTGTCTGTGTGTGTGTTTGTGTGTTTGTGTGTGTGTGTGTGTGTGTGTGTGGGTGAAATGATTATATTCCTGATGGGATTATTAAGGAGGTGCAAAGTTATTTGTGTAGAACCAGCTGTGTCTCCTCCAAACATTCCTGTCTGTCTTCCCCCTTCCTGTGTGTGTGTGTGTGTGTGTGTGTGTGTGTGTTTCTCTATGCACGTGCTTATCCTACTGACGGTCTTAGAATGTGTGCGCATGGCTTCAATGTATTTATCTCGTCTTTATACATCACAAAAATAAACAGAATGTCTTAATGCAGTATAACGTAAATAAAGACGCGCACACACACACACACACACACACACACACACACACACACCAATCTGAGTTGAGTGCCAAGTGCAGTGTTGCTCAGACACACAGCTGTATGCAATTACTCTCCATAGAGAAGCTTTTCCACAACGAGAACCCAGGCTGTCCCTCTCTCTGCTGTATCAGCCCCATCAAACGCACTCTCCCATAAACCCAGCCATGAAGCAGCAGTTTTTACACACACACACACACACACACACACACACACACACACACACACACACACACAGAGACATGGGCATGGACATACACACACACACACACACACACACACACACACACACACACACACACACACACACACACACACACACACACACACACACACACACACACACACACACACACACACACACACACACAGAGAGACATGGGCATGGACATACACACACACACAAACACACAACAATTACAAACACACAAGGAGAGAGAGAGTTATTGTAAAGTTCAGTCCCCATAACAAAATGCCCAGGAGGTGCCCAAGGCTTGATCACGAGTAACTGCTGAGCTCTCAGAGAAATACACACACACACACACTCAAACTCCCACACACTCTTACACACTCACACACACACACACAAACAGACAGACGAGCACACACACACACACACACACACTCAAACTCCCACACACTCTTACACCCTCACACACACACACACACACACAAACAGACAGACGAGCACACACACACACACACACAAACAGACAGACGAGCACACACACACACACACACACACACACACACACAAACAGACAGACGAGCACACACACACACACATCACTAAACAATATAACAATATAAGTAATTATGTAGCAGTGGAATCCAACACGGCACACAGAACTCTAGATCAAAGAAGAGAATAGCATACCACTGGATGATGAGGCAGCAAAACTATCCTCTCTCTCTCTCTCTCTCTCTCTCATTCTCTCTCTCTCTCTCTCTCTCTCTCTCTCTCTCTCTCCATTTTTATGTCTACTTATCCATCTGTCCTCAGTTTGTCCATTCACCAATCTATTTGCCAGACTGTCTAGTTGTCTGTTTGTCTGTTTTGTTTACCTTTCATGTTATCTGTCTGTCTGTCTGTCTGTCTGTCTGTCTGTCTGTCTGTCTGTCTGTCTGCCTGTCTGCCTGTCTGCCTGGGACAGGGCTGATGGAGACAAATGCTGCAGATGTTCAAGGTTGACAACTGTCACTTCTTTTCACCTACACCATACATCTCTCTCTCTCCTTCTCTCTCTCTCTCTCTCTCTTACACACACACACACACACTCAGAAAGAGAGACAGAGCGATTGAAAGAGAGCAAGGCACACACACTAGGGAGCACCTCTCCATCTGTAGCTCTTGCATAGTGCCTGGGCCTGTCACAGTCAATCCTGCTGTTATTTCCCTCTTGGACACGGACACACACACACACACACACACACCGCAAACACACACATACACACACACACACACACACACCGCAAACACAAAGCTTCCAGAAAGCGCAGTGCAGGGCCAGTGCCACCCAATTCAGCCTCTCATTATCTCATCCACGAGTCTATGGCCATGTGATACTGACTACAGAGGGTACCCTGGCTGTGTGTGTGTGCGTGTGTGTGTCTGTGTGTGTGTGTGTGTGTGTGTGTGTGCGTGTGTGTGTGTGTGAGACTGTGTGTGCGTGTGCATATGCGTATGCGTATGCGTGTGCGTGTGCGTGTGACTGTGTGTTTAGACTGCAATAGTAACTGTATAAGAGAGACTTATACATAAACACTGTGCAATGGGTATTTGTATCTGACTTGATGTAACTGATAAACTGTACAGGATCATTCATTTAAAGTAGGGCTGCACCGATACCACTTTTTTACAAACCGATACGAGTACGAGTATTTTTATTTGTGTACTTGCCGATACCGAGTACCGATACCGATACTTCTTGAGATTTGGTCTCCATGAAAGTGCAATTCATTTGGAGGCAGATTTTATTTTATCCTCTGCAGATTATGTCAAGTCTATAGTACAAAATTAACAGAAGGCTATCCCAAGCCAAAAATAAACAGAGCTTTCTGGTTTTAACAAACAAAAAAGCCTTCAAACAGACAATATCATCACATTAGACAAAATGCAAATATAACCAGGTAAAGGCAATTTTATTTGCTGCATAGTTAACAACACAGTCTGCTTAACAAAAAGTGAACAGAACTATTACTGGATTAGCACAAGAGCACATTTCAGTTACAAAAGGATCAAAATAGTCTCCTGCTCAAGTACACAAACAATCACTTAACCTATGTGGCACTATACGTCTTTCTCTCTACCTCTCTCTCTCTCTGTGTGCGTGCGCGTTTTTTTCTTTTGCAAGACGTCAGTTAAGATTGGTTGCTTCGGTCTTGCGCCACTAGCATCAGTGAACTCTGTGTACTTAGCACTATGGTGCATCTTCAGATGTTTAATCAAATTGCTTGTGTTAAACAAAGTACTTTCCTTTCCGCCCCTCGACACTATAGCAGTGCAGATCTTACACTGTGCCTTACTCCTGTCGTCGTCATTTATCTTAAAATGAGCCAAAATCGCCGTTAAGGCAGCACAACGGAATTGCTAATCGCTAACGAGATGCTAGCGGCTAAATTTAGCGAAACCTGTATACTGAAATACTTTGACACTATGACAAACTTTCCTAACACAGTCAAACATCAAGCAAGTGCAACACAAGACAAAACAAGACGGCAAATAAGCTACTTACTAGTCCGGCATAGAGTGGTAGGACAAGTAGGACAACAAATCACATTTTGTGTCCGCATAGCCCGACCAGTTTGATGCCGTGACATTCTGTTGAGTGGTATCGGTGCTTGGTATCGGCAATTCAAAAACGAGTACGAGTACGAGTATTCTAACGAAGTATCGGCCTGATACCCGATACTGGTATCGGTATCGGTTCATCCCTAATTTGAAGCAAAGGCTAACAGCAAACAGCACAAAGGTATATTACTATCATGAAGTAAAAAAGAAAGAAGCAGCGAATAGCACCCCACTCACGGGTGAAGCCATTCCCAAACAGATTTAGCATATAACACACACACTGAAGCAGAGAATAGCACCCCACTGTATGGGTGAAGCCATTCCCAAACAAGCCAGAGAGAAAAGTATGTATTTGGCCCGGGAGCAAGCCATGGCGGCGGACGAGGTGTGCTAAATGCAGCAGCACTAGTGTGACACACACACACACAAACACACACACACACACACACTCAAGCCATGGTGGCGGGCGAGGTGTGCTAAATGCAGCAGCACTAGACAACACAGAAACAGCAACATGCTATTAGGTGCAAGCTCCACGCTCTCTCTCTCTCTCACACACACACACACACACACACACACACACACACACACACACACACACACACTCTCTCTTAAATGAAAACACAGAAACAGCAACATGCTATTAGGTGCAAGCTCCGCGCTCCGCCAGAGGAAGAGGCGCACGGTTTGGCCCACCACCAGGCCAGCGTGGAGAGAGAGGGGTACGATACACGCCGCAACACCGGAGGAGGAGGAGAGAGTGGGGTACGATACACGGCGTAACACCGGAGGAGAGGAGAGAAAGGGGTACGATACACGCCGCAACACCGGAGGAGGAAGAGAGCGGAGAGGAGAGGAGAGAGCTGGAGGTGTTTAAGAGGTAATCAGAGCCCTACACACACACACACACACACACACACACACACACACACACACACACACACACACACACACACGGCTAAACACTCATCCTGTTATTATACAAACACACACACACACACACGGCTAAACACTCATCCTGTTATAACACAAACACAAACACACACACACACACACACACACACACACACACACAGGGCTAAACATTCATCCTGTTATTACACAAATACAAACACAAACACACACACAAACAAACGTATACAAAGACACAGTCACTCACAAAGACACAAACATACACACACACACACACGTACAGCTGCCACGGCACACAGACAGACAAACACATGCAATCAATTATGAAACAGCCCACTATGAGACTAAAATATGTTCATGACACATACACATAGGCGTGGCACTCCTTTTTTAAACATTTGCTAAAATCACACACACACACACATACAGTAAACCCTAACACAGACTGCCTACCCACAAGACCATGCATAAACACACTCCATAGGTGTACACACAACAGAGTACATATCCAGCACACACACACACACACACACACAGTATAACCGTGGACCCCCTCTCACACACACAGCCTTGTTGATATCTATCTCATGCCAAACTAGAGAGAATGTTCTGGATTCTGTGTGTATTACAGGGCAGCTGTGTTAAGCCATTCAAGCCAGGCCATTTTTTTTTTTAAACATGAGGCCTTAAACACAATCATGGGGCTAATCTTAGAAGCAGCAAATATCACACACACTCTCTCTCTCTCTCTCTCTCTCTCACACACACACAAACTAGCATATATTATATAAACGTATGTCTTCATTGTGCTATAAGTGGTCCCCTTAAATATAGATGGGAACATACAAATGAGCAGTGTGTGCTGGTTGTAGGGGAAGAAGGCAAACACACACTCACTCTTCATTAGATGAGAAAAACACACACACACACACACACACACTCTTCATTAGATGAAGAACTCATACAACTACAGATTCTCTGAAGCTGATGGAGGAGACGAACTGGATCACACACACACACACACACACTCACACACACACACACTCTTGGGTGACTGAAGGAGACTGGGGTGTGTGTGTGGCAGTGAGGCGTGGGAACAGCGGGCTCCTCTTGGCCAGACAGGACTAAGGGTTATGGGTGAGACGAGGCTGGCATTCCAGCTTGGGAAAGCCCCAGAGTAGTCACACACACACTCAAACTCACACACACACTAATAGACACATAATTATGTAAAAACAATGACAGATGTCCACCTACAAACTCTCACAAAAAATGCTAACGTCAACTATGACACAACGTAATTACATTAAAACATGCATATGCGTGCATAACATAATTTGCTTTCACTCACTCACACACACACACACACACACACACACACACACACACACACACACACACGCACGCACGCACGCACGCACGCACGCACGCACACACACATAATGAGAATTTGTTTGTACACAGTAATCCAATACACTGAAATATAATCAACTAAAAGCATGGATGTATGTACACTAATGCATGCTATGTAAACTAATCCAACACACACACACACACACACACACAAACACAAACATACAGGTCCCTACTCTAATTGATCATATTTAACCATTTTTCATTTCTGCATGAGTGCTTGTATGTGCCTTCACATTTGTATGAGTTTGTATTTGAATTTGTACACCTACGAAAAAATGTCTGTGTGTTTGATTCTGTAAGCAAATCTGGGAAAGCACAAACTTCTGTGTATGTGTGTGTCTGTGTGTGTGTGTGTGTGTGTGTGTGTGTGTGTGTGTCTGTGTGTGTGTGTGTGTGTGTGTGTGTGTGTGTGTGTGTGTGTGTGTACGTGTGTGTGTATGTTTATGTGTGTGTGTGTGTGTGTGTGTGTGTGTGTGTGTGGTTCGTCTCGTTAAGCTCTAATTAGCCCGTATTCAGACAATGCCACTGCCCTCTGCCCCGGTCTCTGGCATCATGTGCTTCTATTTACATGCTGTGGAATGCTGCAAACAGCCTGTTTTAGCTCCGCACAAAGCCTTGTTTTCAGACCCTACACACATATGCACACACACACACACAAGTACTCACTCTCTCTCTCTCACACACACATGCACACACACGTACACAAGTACTCACTCTCTCTCTCTCACACACATATGTACACACGTACACAAGTACTCACTCTCTCTTTCTCGCTCGTACGCTCTCTCTCACACACACACACACACACACACGTACACAAGTACTCACTCTCTCTTTCTCGCTCGTACGCTCTCTCTCACACACACACACACACACACAAGTACTCACTCTCTCTTTCTCGTTCGCTCTCTCTCTCACACACATATGCACACACACGTACACAAGTACTCACTGTCTCTTTCTCGTTCGCTCGTACGCTCTCTCTCTCTCACACACATATGTAAACACACGTACACAAGTACTCACTCTCTCTTTCTCGCTCGCTCGCTCTCTCTCTCTCTCTCTCTCTCTCTCTCTCTCTCTCTCTCTCTCACACACACACACACACACACACACACACACACACACACACACACACACACACACACACACACACACACACACACACACACGTGCAGGAACACTTTCTCTCAAAAGCACGCACACTCACTTACACACGCATGCACGCAGATACAAACACAAAATGGACTTCACAGCCCAAGGTTTATTCCAGTCTTTCATCTGACCCAGTGGCATCCTGTCCTGACTACAAACCTTGACAAAGATTCTAAATCCTGTCTGAGGGCATAACTACATTAGTGAGTGATGAATTCTGGGAAATGTAGTCCACAGAAAGATCTATGCTGATTAACCGTCATGGGATGGGAGGTCCAACCAGTCAAAAACGTCACGACGACGGAACACCAAATAACACAAACCACGATGAAGCCGTGATTCCAAAGTGATGCATCAAATGAATGTGCTTTTCATAAACTTGACACAGGTTGCCTTTCCTTTCTTTTCTGTCTCTCGCTCAGTATGTCTCTCGCTCCGTATCTGTCTCTCGCTCCGTATCTGTCTCTCGCTCCGTATCTGTCTCTCGGTCCGTATCTGTCTCTCTCTCCGTATCTGTCTCCTGAGTCTTGCCTAGAGAACCACAGCAGTGTCAGTGTGTTTCCACCACTGTTTTTGGCTTATCATAGTGGAAAATCTTAATACATACACATTCTCTCTCTCTCTCTCTCTCACACAGACACACAAATACACATTGTCCAGACAGGCACTATATTAGGCGTCTGAAACAGATGAAAAACATTCCCTCTCCAGACACAAAGATCTACGTCTATCTCACTATCCAATGCACCACAATACACACACACACACGCACACTCACACACACACACACACACACACTCCAATGCACCACAATACACACACACACGCGCACACACACACATACACACACACACACACACCACAATACATTCTTACTCCATTCCCACACAGCTTTGTAAGCCTCTTCTTCACCTCACCTTCATCTCTACCTGCCTCTGTTTCAGACACACACACACACACACACAGACACACACACACACACACACACACAGACGCACAGAGATACATATATCAATATGCACACATGAGGAACACACACACAAAGACCCCAAACCACATCCACTTCCTTTTTTCATGGTTGGCACGAGTCTCAATGTGGTTAGCTGATGAAGCCACGGGGTGTCTTCACACACACCGCATGGAACTAGTATGTGTGTGTGTGTGTGTGTGTGTATGTGTGTGTATAAAGAGGATACCACAAGCACACCCACACTGTCATGAACACAAATCTAACATAGACATACACATATCCCGCACTGTAGACGTGGATTTACAGACACACACACACACTCTCTCTCTCTCACACACACACACACACACACACACACACACACACACAGTGTGGGAATTAACTAGTTACTATTTTCAATCCAAACCACATACACCCTATAAACACAGGCAGCTGCATACTGAAATACTGGAATACTATGACCATCAATGCCCTGTGAGGCCATCCTTAAAATGACGTTGGTAATCCAACTGACTCAATCAAATTGGGCCCAATCTTGGGTGAAACATTTCAGAAATCATTAATCAAATCATTAAAGAGTAATAAACAGATCCATTTATGCCTGCTGCTAACGTCGCTGACAGCCTCAGCATATCACTTACAGGTTAAGGTGTGTGTTGTGCTCTCATCCAGTACCCTTTTTCATAGTCCTATCACTGTTCATTCTCTGTATGTGTGCTTGAAATAAATAAATCAAATCAAATCAGGTGCTGTCCAGGTACTTGTACTGGCTTTGTAAATGTGACACAAACAAAGTGGCTCAGACTGAGCCATACACTATTCCAGCCAATCAACACGAGCATGGAAAGGAAGGGTGTTATTTGATTGGCTGTTGAGCTCAAATATCAATGGAATCGTGGGCTGCATCTTTATACTCCAGCATTCCAACCTACTGAGGAGGCCTCCAGTCAGTCTCTCCCCCAGACAGAAGCAGTGGAGGACAAGTCTTTGGACAGGGAACCGTGTCTGTGGACAGACAACACCTGCAGTAGCTGTGTGGAGCCACCAGTCAGCCCACTGGATAATCGCTAAACTAACCATAAATAATAGCATTTGTGTAACACTTATTTAATTCTGTAGTGTGGCCAAACAGGGGGAAACAAATTGAGTCAGTGTTGCTTGGAGGGCAGACAGAAGAAAAGGTCTAAACACTTAAATCCAAAAGTATTGGGGTTTTGGACAAATCGTTGAAGGTGAAGTTCTGGATCATAATCCATTACAATTTCTCAGCAGAATTCTCCTCACATTCCTCTAGCTGTCTGTCTAGTATGTGCACTCATTAAACACACACAGTGAAATTCATGGGGATGGCCCTGCAAGTGGGAAACAAACGAAGTGTCTCGGACCGAGCCATACACTATCCCAGCCAATCAGCCATGTTGCTTGAGGAGCATGGATGGGAGGGGTGTGCCTGTTGAGCTCAAATATCAGCATCAACAGGATCGATGGACTCCACCTTTATGCTGGCTGTGAAGAAGACTTTAGTATAAGTTAGCCTGCGTGGGAGTTAGGGCTGAACGATTTGGGAAAATAAATCGAATTGCGATTGCGATGAATCTGCACATTTTTTTTTTTTAGACCACGTTTTTAATCGCGAACGTTGCGGTTAGAAAATCGCGTTTATATCATATCGCGATTAAATCGCAAATGCAATTAATCGTTCAGCCCTAGTGGGAGTCCACAGCAACCTGTCAATGTGCAGATGCAAAATAATTGCCATGCAATTTCTTGATTGATGTTGAAGTTTTAGTCACAGATTATAGGGCCAAGGAGTGTCATAGGTCCTCATTTCATTGACGGGCGGTGAGTGAAGCAACAAGCAAAGTCTGCCACGGATGAACTAAAACTAATGTGATAACGTGGCACAATCATTTAGCTAATTTAATACCAAGAACAAGATCCTAATGGAAAACATGGGTGGGTCAGCGTAACCCTCCCACACAATAGCATTAGTTCATGCACAGCAGACTATGCTCATTGCTCACTGCTTTGCTCATTGCACACTGCTTTGCTCATAGCACACTGCTTTGCTCATAGCTTATTGCACACTGCTTTGCTCATTGCCGTCAATGAAATGAGGGCCCATGCAGACATTTCTGCTGTCCTCATAGCATCTATTGTCATCATATCTGTCAGCTCTTAAAGACTGACACAGCTGTTTAGCTGACACAGTTTCACAAAAATGACTACAGCTCTCGTAGACATTTTCTTAAAGTGTCTCCAAGCAGACACCCACATACGCACACACACGCACAAACGCACACACACACGCACACTCACACACACACACACGCACACTCAAACACACACACACGCACACACACGCACACACAAGACTCATTCAAGTCTAATAAGAGACACTTATTAAGAACAAGTGCCTGTCCGACTGCACGGCCACACTTCATCTGACTAATGATTAGAAACCTGCTCCCAGAATAACTGATAAGGAATCATAAGGAACACTGTGTGTGTGCGTGTGTGTGTGTGTGTGTGCGTGTGTGTGTGAGAGTGTGTGTGTGTGTGTGTGTGTGTGTGTGTGTGTGTGTGTGTGTGTGTGTGTGTGTGTGTGTGTGTGTGTGTGTGTGTGTGTGTTGGACTTACAGGGAGTGTATGACGTCACTACGGTTGGTGCTCGGTGCTGTTTCAGCGAGGAGCAGCTAGCACATTTACAACATGGACAGCTACAAGATGAACGAATGCTTGCTTTGCTAACTTGTCTGATAAGGTTTTACATTCCCTGCTGTCTGGCACAGAACTATGGGTTTTGATAGTGTATGAACTTGTTCTTTTGTTTAATGTTTTTGTTGAACGATGCTGGCAAGCTAGTTTGTGTGGTTTACGGTCTTGCCTAATGAGGACCTGAGGGTCGAAACTTTGCACATAACGAATTTTCCTGATGAAGAACGCTGGACTTAAAGTAGTCTAGTTTTGCTAACAGTGAACACAAACACTAACCAGAAACTTGAAGGGCCACGTCCATTTTAATCCACAAATGAATATTGGTGACACAGTTTAACTGTCATGTCATGTACTGCACCGTGCTCTGTTTGTCTCATGACCTCTTCTTTGCTGATTCCAGCGGTTTAGATGGTATTTTTCTCGGCAACAACACCTGTCATTTCGGAGAAGACCGCAGCGAGTCAAACGCGCCTCTGGTGCAAGTCAAAAAGGTTATGGCACTGTGTTGACGTTTCAGTTCACACGTGGCGCAACAACTAAGCCCTCAAGCATAACGACGGCTTTACACCCACAGGGGTTGTGGTCAGACACACACACACACACACACACACACCAACATCACTGCAATTCTGTATATATTTTTTGCAGACACAATGTCTGTGCTAATTTAAATAGCCCTCACAACAGAGCATACAGTAGATATGAATGTGCCCTCAGTGACAACACATCAGATCCACAGTACCTTTCAAATCACTGAGATTACTCAGCACTCGTGCGTAATTCAGAAAACCAATAATTTATTCATACACCATAATTACTTTTCCCAGTTCCTGAAGTGACAAGAGAACTCCACATCTTTGAACAATGTGGCCGCACTGCGAAAGAAAAAAGAGCAACATAATCATTTTTTAAATGAATGCATTAGTGTGTTATCAGTGGGAACAGATAGGCTATTAGTTCTTCATGTTCACAGGGGCGCATGGGGAAGACAGGCAAGGGAAAGAAAGAGGAGAAAAGGAGTAATAAAAAAAGAGGAGAGAGGGAGTGTGTCTGTGTGTGTGTGTGTGTGTGTGTGTGTGTGTGTGTGTGAGTGTGAGTGTGAGTGTGTGAGAGAGAAAGAGAGAAATAAAGGGCAGGGTGAGAGAGAGGGGAGGCATTGTACTGTAGGATAGACAAGTAATTAGACAAAATAGTGGACAATAGCGAGATAGAGAGAAAGAGAGAGAGAGAGAGAGAGAGAGAGAGGGCGAGAGAGAGGGAGAGAGAGAGAGCGAGAGCAAGAGAGAGGGAGAGAGAGAGGGTTAATGGTTTTCAAAACATCTTGCCAAAGGACTGCAGCTGAAAATTAGCCAAACACTGGCACATTTACAGAAATGTTCATTAATGTGGGTTGGCCTTACAGATACAAAAATGAAATGAAATAAACAGATAGATAGATAGGTAGGTTGATAGATGGATAGATACAAAAATGGATGGATGGACAGATTAATAAAAACAAAGTATTGATATAGTTCAATAGATACAAAATACTGTACTACTACTCTAATGAATAGAAATAGAATAAAATAAATGAAATAGAATTTGAGATATAGATCAATTAGATGTTGAATGTGTATTGCCACTCAGACAACCCTCTTCTCCCGGCGGAAATGGGAGTCATTATATATCACCTGTGGTGGGCAGAAACGACTTCCTGTAGCGGAGCCACCGATTGAAATCACTCTGCTGTCTGACCAGTAGGTCACGCAGGGGATGTGAAGTGTTGTCCATTACGCTGAGCAGTTTGTGCAACATCATCCTTCTATTAACAACCAACCCCAGAGCATCCCCAGTGATGGAGATAATTTGCAAACACTGTTAATTACTTAAGAATGTATGAATCATGTGCTTATGAAATGGCTTTTCTGTGTGCGTGTGTAACTTAGAATATTAGGTGCCACTTAGTCTGCATATGTACAAGAGCATGTTTTAGACCAGAATTGATAAGAAGGGTCGAACTGTGCTTCTTCCGACCTTGTGCAAAAAACTTCCATCCATGCCTCGGACGGAGAAATCCGCCACGTGGTTTTCCCTGCTGAACACTCAACTTCTGTCTATATAACCTTGTGCGATGTGTTTTATCATGGCTTCACTTTCAGCCTTGTGCTGGAGTGAGCCCGATTGCAATTGTTGTTTGTCTAATAATATACTGATTGACAACTCCGGAGTCCTGAACTAACTTGAGGGTGAATTTTCACCTATCACCCACCCCAGAGCAGTCCCCACCCCAGAGCAGTCCCCAGCACAGAGCATCCCCAGCACAGAGCATCCCCAGCACAGAGCATCCCCACTCCAGAGCATCCCTAGCACAGAGCCAGCCTTCAGCCATCAGCTTTATCAGCTCAGTCCATTTCTTAGCGTCACTGGCTCTGATGCTGCTGCTCCAAAAGAATGATGTGAAGAGAGAGAGAGAGAGAGAGAGAGAGAGAGAGAGAGAGAGAGAGAGTGAGTGAGTGAGTGAGTGAGAGAGAGAGAGTGAGAGAGAATGAGTAGGAGAGGGAGAACATATTGCCTTGTGATATTTGAAAATAATTTG
>NW_024879822.1:45000-50000 GCF_900700415.2 Clupea harengus | reverse complement strand
TATAAATAGCCCCCATTTACCGAACTGGAATTATAAACAATGGATTGCAACGATGCCTGGCAATTTCCAAATGAATTTGAGTGTGGATGGGTGCACCGGAATGATCCATGCCTGTGGCAGTGTAATTCCTCCTAACTCTTAGAGCCTAATCTACTCCTGAAGGAGCACAACCAAGAGAATACAACACTAATGAGTGACTTAACAGCATTCAGCTGCTCAAACCAACTAGCTAGAGTGTGGGCCTAGTCAAGCTCACTTCCCTAAACACGTACAAGGACACAGCATACTCACACATCATCACGAACAGAAAACAAAACACAACACAAAAAAAAAACTAAAGGCAGAATTATTCATCCAGTGTTTGCTCAACAGCGACACGTTTCACTGGGTTGTTTTTAAGACAGTAGTGCAGAGAGGAAAATAAAACACACACCACATTCAGTGTGGTTATTACACTGTAAGTTACATAAGTACAAAATAAAATTATATACTTCACGTATGTAAATATCATTACACATTACTAAACCTATACCTAACCCATACATTAACCCCCAAGTACATCTAGTAATAAAATGTGATATTGTAAGAAGTGCACCGTGGTCATAAATGTAATATTGAGTAACTTGGGACTTATGGGCACTTAATAAAAAGTGTTAATTGAATGTCACTGGAACATTTATAGCTCTGTTAATCATGGCCATGGGCATTCGGCATCTCACGTTCACTAGAGGACAGATACAAGGACGTCGTTAAAGACAAGAGCCCGTGAACAGTTCCAGCGTTAAACCCAGACTGTGCCCTCAGCAGCGCTTGACTTAAACATATCTGCTTTACAGGGGGAACCCGTTAGGAACGGGCTGTTGCTGGTTGGTTGCCGTGCTACGTGAAGGAACGGTTCTTCTTCTTCTTCTGCGTTACAAACACTAAAGACATGTCATCGCCGAGTGTGCAATTTGAGTTCAAATTTACAATTCAAACGCCATCATGGCCACTCTGAACTCCTCCTCTCACATTTAGCACTAGAGAGTCTGCGTGACTTAAGAGCATTCAACACTGCTTTATGACAGTTATGAGTGACTTAAGAGCATTCAAACACTGCTCAGGACTTAAGAGCATTCAAACACTGCTTTAGGACTTAAGAGCATTCAAACACTGCTCTAGGACAGTTATGAGTGACTTAAGAGCATTCAAACACTGCTTTAGCACTTAAGAGCATTCAAACACTGCTTTAGGCTTAAGAGCATTCAAACACTGCTTTAGAACTTAAGAGGCATTCAAACACTGCCTTTAGCACTTAAGAGCATTCAAAGACTGCTTTAGGACTTAAGGCATTCAAACACTGCTTAGAACTTAAGAGCATTCCAACCACTGCTCTAGGACAGTTATGAGTGACTTAAGAGCATTCAACACTGCTTTAGCACTTAAGAGCATTCAAACACTGCTTTATGACTTAAGAGCATTCAAGCACTTCTTTAGAACTTAAGAGCATTCAAACCACTGCTTTAGCACTTAAGAGCATTCAAAGACTGCTTTAGGACTTAAGAGCATTCAAACACTGCTTTAGCACTTAAGAGCATTCAAAACACTGCTCTATGACAGTTATGAGTGACTTAAGAGCATTCAACACTGCTTTATGACTTAAGAGCATTCAAACACTGCTTTAAGACAGTTATGAGTGACTTTAAGAGCATTCAAACACTACTTTATGACTTAAGAGCATTCAACACTGCTTTAAGACAGTTATGAAGTGACTTTAAGAGCATTCAAACACTGCTTTAGGCCTTAAGAGCATTCAAACACTGCTTTAGGACAGTTATGAGTGACTTAAGAGCATTCAAAACACTGCTTTATATGACAGTTATGAGTGACTTCAGAGCATTCGAAACACTGCTTTATGGCTTAAGAGCATTCAAACACTGCTTTAGAACTTAAGAGCATTCAAACACTGGCTTTAAGACTTAAGAGCATTCAAAACACTGCTTTAAGACTTAAGAGCATTCAAACACTTGCTGTTAGGACGTAAGAGCATTCAAACACTGCTTTATGACAGTTATGAGTGACTTAAGAGCGATTCAAACATGCTTTAGGACAATAATGAGTGACTTAAAAGCATTCAAACACTGCTTTATGACAGGTATGAGTGACTTAAGAGCATTCAAACACTGCTTTATGACAGTTATGAGTGACTTAAGAGCATTCAAACACTGCTTTATGACTTAAGAGCATTCAAACACTGCTTAAGGACTTAAGAGCATTCAAACACTGCTTTAGGACAGTTATGAGCCTGCATTGCCCTCAGCTTGGTATATTACACCGAGTAATTGACTATGGCAACCTTATATCTTCCCAGTGACGGTTAAAATAAAGCTTTTATGAGTAATGTGCTACAAGCCCCATTCACTGCTCATCCACCAATATTTCAATGGGCTGCTAATCAGAATGTACAGTATGTTTAAACAAGTGCTGTTGTTGCTGTTGTTATTGGTTTGATTGCTTTTTGAGTCTTTGTGAAGTGTGTGTGTGTGTTTGTGTGTGTGTGTTATGTGTGTGTGTGTGTGTGTTCACATAATGCATCTCAAGCAACTTAAGTTCCTCTGTGGTGTTAAGAGTGTCTCTTCACTGGACCCCACTGAAAAGACCAGACGGACACAACACACACTCAGTGTGTTTACATGATGGTATAATTCGAATCTTTGCTTAGTCGGACTATGCTTTTCTTTCGAGGGTAGGTGCTATTATCCCATATATACATGGCAGTGAATAAATCGAATCATTGGCCGAAAGCATGTCATATCCGATACGATAGGTGGCGCTGTTTTCATTACAACTAGTGGTGATACAGCCATTTCCGCTTGACCTCTTCACCACTACCAACAACAACAGTTATCTGAGCATGAATCGCGTCTGTACATCGGTCCAGAAATGCGTGTTGCCTCTTGGTTGTCCATCGCGTTGTTTGTTTGTTTCTGCTGGGCCAACGTGTTTATAAGTTACATTATCAAAGGTGAAAGATAAAAGGCGAGAGAAACGCATGCACATTTCACACACACACGCTTGCAAATAATGGGTACAGCCAAAACGCATTGCCCTTCCTGCCAGTTGCATCAAATTGTTTTAGTACTTCTTCGCTGTCGATTTCCAAATCTGTGTGAATATTCACTGAGAGCAAGTCCAGTCAGTCTTTGTCAGTCATCGTACTTCGTAAGATATGTCTTAAGACGCCCCATTGTACTGAATGACGCTCAGCAGACGCTGTGGGAAACGGCAAATGTCCGAACTTTCCAGGGCTTGATAAAGCTCACTGCATTTGGGCTGTAGCTCATTTAGCTGTTTTCCAGCTCTATATCTGCATCGTCAACGCTGGCATAGTTTGTCCGTACTCCGATTTTATAGTTCCCCATTGTAATAAATATGCATTCATGATATTTTTCTATGACCGAGTTTGACAGGTATTGGTCAGGTAATAGCCGAGTGACAGCTGATTTGCTTTCTGATCTGACAGTACTTATTCGTGGGTTTTTTCAGCGCCAGATAACCGAACAGAACTTAACTCAGGCTTGCCTCACGGGTACAATACCAAATTTCATCATATTTGATAGAATGAAGGACAAATTAGTTGTGAATACTATGACCGAGTTTGACAGGTATTGGTCAGGTAATAGCCGAGTGACAGCTGATTTCACAAGCATTAACTTTAAACCAGAATATTTTAACGTGCCGGCATAGTCGCCCCGTAATGCCGTGCAGCGGGCGCATACTGTTATACTCTATGTGATGCACTAGCTCAACGACGTTCCCTATATGTTCCTTACCGTTCTAATTACATGTCGTTGTTCTGTGTTGGGACAGAGCTTATACAGGTGGGTGACGGTAGCACAGTCTGTTCGTGGTAACTTGCACCAGGGCATAAAGCCCGTGCCATTGTGACAGTGTGTTGTGTTTTAGTGTTTAATAAAAAGCCATAACAAATATACCACGCTTCCGTGATTTGTTACAATATAATGGTCTTGCTTCTATAATGTATAAACACGTAGGTTACAGGGTGGGTGTGGCAGAGAGAGAGAGGGAGAGCGATGATGCACACGGATATATCAGATTTAGCGACCGGAGCAAAGTTATGTTGCTGTAACGTTGAACTCTTTGCAATCAATAAATACAGTACTTAATAGGCTAATTGATACAATATCTCCTCGTTTGAGTGTGGTTGTTTGAGTGCAATGGGAGTGTATGATCGTTATTGTCTATAAAGCAGTGTTTCTCAAACTTTTTCAGACCAAGGACCACTTAGCCAATAAAAAAAAATTCGCGGACCATTTAACTAAATATCCCCGGAACAACATGCCTCCTACCCAAGACCTGGCGCCAGACAATTGTTAGCGCACACATGATTTTCGCGGGTGGGCTCTCCTTTTGTACGTACCAGTAGGCTAGTTATAGATATGACAATGCGCAAGGCAAAGCATCTGGAACCCTGCTCCATGCGTGACTTGGTTATGTTACAAACTATAGTTCGCTCACAGCCTCATACTCCCATCACACACTCAGACAGACATCACAAAACACAACGATGCGCATACTGACCGCAGTATTTCACTACCAACAGTAGGCTAGCCCACTGGCATTAATACAGCCATCCTAGTAGTCAACTTTTCATAATTAAGAGCTGTCATTATCCAACGTCACACAACACAGAATATAGCCTAGTTATCATCTTGCTGTCTCAGCGGGAGAAAAACACAGTGTTTTGAAGCAACAATGAGGCTGAACCACTTTCTCCTTGTCTATGTTAGAGGCTTTCTCATTTAATTTTCTTTTCATAGTTCCTGTCTTAAGCCACCAATCCATGACCTTGTTAATAGATTAGGCAACTCTTTATTAGATTAGGCTACTACTGGCTGTGTTCTCTTCGTTCTGAGTTGTATGTTAGAAATGTCGCAATAATTTACTTGTGGCCGTCGCGGACCACACTTCATCATATTTGATAGAATGAAGAACAAATT
>NW_024879822.1:32500-40000 GCF_900700415.2 Clupea harengus | reverse complement strand
CATTGGAGCCCTGCGTTAGCCTCTGCTAATGTGCTAGATCATTGGAGCCCTGCGTTAGCCTCTGCTAATGTGCTAGATCATTGGAGCCCTGCGTTAGCCTCGGCCCACCTCATGTGCTAGATCATTGGAGCCCTGCGTTAGCCTCGGCTAATGTGCTAGATCATTGGAGCCCTGCGTTAGCCTCGGCTCTGAGTGACACTGCCCCATCCGTGAACCCATCCAGGTGTGGGAGTAGGGGCTAGGGGTCGTAAGGGGTCGTCTCCATGGAGGTGTGGGAGTAGGGGCTAGGGGTCGTAGGGGTCATCTCCATGGAGGTGTGGGAGTAGAGGACTAGGGAGGGGTCGTCTCCATTACGTGCCAGATTCCGGACAAGGCTAACCCCCTCCGCTGGGCATCCTGAGTCATTCCTGATGTCACCTATTCCAAGAAGTGCCCACTGCCACTGCCCCTAGATGGTGGGAAGCGTGGGTCATGTTGCCATGACATCCTCCACGACGATGGAGAAAGCGAGGGGTGGGATCATTGAGTAGTGGATGGATGAACAGATGGAGCAAAACCAGTTAAAGGGTATTACAGAAAATGAGAGAAACCAACACCCTTTCACAGCTGTGTGTGTGTGTGTGTGTGTGTGTGTGTGTGTGTGTTTGTGTGTGTTTGTGTGTGTGTTTATGTGTGTGTGTGTGTGTGTGTGTGTGTGTGTTTGTGTGTGTGTGTGTTTCTGTCTGTGTGTTGTGTGTGTGTTTATGTGTGTGTGTGTGTGTGTGTGTGTGTGTGTTTGTGTGTGTGTGTGTGTTTTCTGTGTGTGTGTGTGTGTGTGTGTGTGTGTGTGTGTGTTTCAGGACTAATATGCTTTTCCACTACCTGGATGGATGCTCAAGACATTGTAAAGACCTCCTGATGGTAACTCTCATACTGCATCCAGTAAATGCAGCCGACTCCACTAACTGAGGACTACAGTCATGTGCACGAGTGCTCTACTCCCGCACACAAACACACACACACACACACACACACACACACACACACACAAACACACACACACACACACACACACACACACACACACAAACACACACACATGTTTTGAGTGTACTGACTGCACATAATAGCGGTGCCTTGGGATGCATAGGGTGTGCTTAAAGGGCAGTAGATGTTATGGAGCATGGGTCAAGTGTTTGGTTTAAAATGCCATTTTCAGGACGGCTTTATGAGGTCTTTAACCGCAGGGACTTGGAGAGAGAGCTGGAGGAGAGAGAGCTGGAGAGAGAGAGAGAGAGAGAGAGGGAGGGAGAGAGAGAGAGAGAAAGGGAGAGAGAGAGAGAGGGAGGGAGAGAGAGAAAGGGAGAGAGAGAGAGAGAGAGAAAGGGAGAGAAAGAGAGAGGAAGAGGAAGAGGGGAGAGAGGATTGAAGAATGAGTGAATGAAAGGAAGAGTGGGAGAATGGATGGATGGATGGATGGATGGATGGATGGATGGATAGAGAATGGGTGAATGAAAGGGAGAGGTGGAATGGACAATGGATAGACGAGAATGACAGAGTGGAGAGTGGCCAGTGAATGATGATGAGGAGGAGGAGGAGAGACTGAGATGGTGAATCAACTAATGACACGGGGAACAGGAGGAGCAGCTCTTAGGGAGAAGCCTACAGAACATCAATCTTTCCTTTACACACTGTCTCCTTCTCTCACACACACACACACACACACACACACACACACACACACACACACACACACACACACACACATAAATGTAAGCTCATAAATAAAGTTACATGCATTCAGTGGCAGACTCCCTAAGAGGGACCAGAGCACATTTCAAAGCACCAGAACCAATCAAATAGAGTCCTTGATTCTGGCATGATGTTTGAGCTCAACAGCCAATCAAATTACACCCCTCCCTTCCATGCTCCCTCCCTTCCGTGTTCATCGGACAGAATTGTTTACAGCTCGGTCCGAGCCACTATGTCAGTTACTGTTACATGTTCTGTGTGTTTGTGTCTCGGTCTGAGCCACTATGTCAGTTACTGTTACATGTTCTGTTTGTTTGTGTCTTGGTCCGAGCCACTATGTCAGTTACTGTTACATGTTCTGTGTGTTTGTGTCTTGGTCCGAGCCACTATGTCAGTTACTGTTACATGTTCTGTTTGTTTGTGTCTGGTCCGAGCCACTATGTCAGTTACTGTTACATGTTCTGTGTGTTTGTGTCTCGGTCTGAGCCACTATGTCAGTTACTGTTACATGTTCTGTGTGTTTACAGCTCGGCTTAGCCACTATGTCAGTTACTGTTACATGTTCTGTTTGTTTTGTACTTCCTTCCCTTCCTGTAGCTCCTCCCAGGTTGTGCTCCACCTGACTGCTGGAGGAGATGCACCTGAGATGCACCTGAGAGGCTTCTAGCTCGGGGACGGTTGCTCTTGCTGCATCTCAGCCTGGGGTTTTGTCGGGGTTGTTGTTGTGTTTTGATATCGTTTCTAGAGTTGTTGTGTATTTCTTTATATTAATAAATCCCATGGGTTTGGTGGCTTTAAAAAAGGTGTTTCCAGTAGTTAATTTGGGTCAGTGGTGGAGTGGTATTCGCCCCTATAGGGCTGCCAAAGGTTGGGGCGTAACAGTTACCTGTTTAAAGAGTTCTTTAGCACACACACTGAACGCACAGCTAGAGGACTCGGAGGAGCAATTACGCAGAATTTGACCAAAAAAGTGTACTGGCTTAGAATCGCAGAACCTTTAAACTGTATGAAAATAATGCGTCTAAAATATTTCTTATTAGTTACTGTGTTTATTCTTGTGTCCATCTATATCTGTGTGTGTGTGTGTGTGTGTGTGTGTGTGTGTGTGTGTTTGATGTTGATGATGAAAAAAACAAAAGACGTGTGTCTGAGAGGGGAGGAGGGAGCCACAAATATCTGTACACTCTATTCTACAGAATAATCATGTATTGTTGGTGTGTGTGTGTGTGTGTGTGTATGTGTGTGTGTGTGTGTGTGTGTGTGTGTGTGTGTGTGTGTGTGTTTGCCCCTAAGCCTCAATATGGGTCAGTGGTTCCAACTGAAAAGATCCTGCCCGTGCGTCAGTGGCTCACATTTTTTGGCCTCTGTCTAGACCTCCAGACCCAGATATACACACAGCAGACACATGGCAGACACGCACACACACACACACACACGCACACGCACGCGCACGCGCACACACACACACACACACACACACACACACACACACACACACACACACACACACACACACACACACACACACACGCACACACACACACCTCTAGTGACAATGGCCATCACAGAAGGAGGTGTGTGTGTGTGTGTGTGTGTGTGTGTGTGTGTGTGTGTGTGTGTGTGTGTGTGTGTGTGTGTGTGAGTGAGTGAGTGAGTGAGAGAGAGAGAGAGAGAGAGAGAGAGGGCATTAGAGTATTGATGAAACGTCTCTGCCAGTTTGCCTCACTCACACCAACTCTGACATATTTCAATATCTCATTTTCTCAGTTAATCAGCCCCATATTACTGTGAGAGAGAGAGAGAGAAAGAGAGAGAGAGAGAAGAGAGAGAGATACAAAGAAAGAGAAGGAGACGGTGGGAGAGGAAAAAAGAGAGAGGGAGGGGGAGAAATCAACTAGGGAGCAACGGAAATAACGAGGATAAAAGAAGAATGGTTTGATTGACAGAAAGGGGAACGGAGAGAGACGGAGAGAGAGAGAGGGAAAAAGAAGTAGTGAGAGAGGAGGACAGGGAGACAGTGAACGAATGGAGGAAGGGAAAGAGTGAGAGAGTCAAGGGGAGGAGAGGAAAAAAGAAAAACAAGCTGGCTCTTGGCCCAGATGAAAATCCATAGCGCTCTGTTATAGGGCACATAATTGGTTTCCTCTTGCCCTCCCCTCAACATTAGTCTACAGGTCTCTCCCTTTACACACACACACATATGTACACACACACACACACACACACACACACACACACACACACACACACACACACACAGAGAGAGAGAGACACACACACACACAACACATACACACACACACACAAAGTTCAAAAACCTGTTTGCACTCTGACCCAGCGTTGGCCACATTTGCTATAACTGCAAACACACCACACACCACACACACACACACCACACACACAACACACACACACACACACACACACACACACACACACACACACACACACACACACACACGCGAACACACACACACACACACACACATGCAAACAGAACTCTCAGTGTTCCTAGGACTGCATTCTCATCCTGCTGTCGCTGATCAACGGGTTCATGTGCTCAATCCTCAGCTTAGAACTGTCACACAGAGGCTCTCTATTTCTGTGTGTGTGTGTGTGTGTGTGTGTGTGCGTGTGTGTATGTCTGTCTGTGTGTGTGTGTGTGTGTGTGTGATTGTGTGTGATTGTGTGTGTGTGTGTGTGTGTGTGTGTGTGTGTGTGTGTGTGTGTGTGTGTGTCGTGTGTCGTGTGTGTGACTGTGCACGGACAAGGGGGATTCGGTTCCATTGCACCATTGGTGAAAACAACTTGCATGGAATACTTTGTATGTAATTGAATGTATGTAAGTGAGACACAGACACAAACAGAGAGAGGGAGGGGGAGAGAGAGAGAGAGAGAGAGAGAGAGAGAGAGAGAGAGAGAGAGAGAGACCATTGGTTGAAGGTTAAGTAAACAAACACAGACGTGGATGCAGAGAAACAGGCCGACAGACCAACTGACCTACAGTTTTCACCCAGCTCAGTCTGAGCCTACTATGGGCTCCATGGATATGGATATGGATGGATGGCATTGAAGTGAGCAGTGCAGAGAGGAGAAGACAGAGAGAGTAAGAGGCATACAGACAGACAGACAGACAGACAGACAGACACATTGACAGATAAATGGACAGACCGATTGAAAGCCAAACACTCCTCCATACATTTCAGACTTTCACCAACTCCACCCGCAGGACCGGGCTGGGCTGACAGTGACTACAGCGCTGTGCAGGCAACTGTAAACAGAGACAGTGTGGGCCCGGTGAGCAGCTCCTGTGCTGAGAGAGACAATCTCAGCTGCTGTTAGTTGCGGCTGGGTGAAGTGTGGGGCCAGTGAGCATCTCCCGTGCTAAGAGAGACAATCTCAGTGTGGGGGCCAGTGAGCAGCTCCTGTGCTAAGAGAGACAATCTCAGTGTGGGTCCGGTGAGCAGCTCCTGTGCTAAGAGAGAGACAATCTCAGCTGCTGTTAGTTGCGGCTGGGTGAAGTGTGGGGCCAGTGAGCATCTCCCGTGCTAAGAGAGACAATCTCAGTGTGGGGCCCGTGAGCAGCTCCTGTGCTAAGAGAGACAATCTCAGCTGCTGTTAGTTGCGGCTGGGTGAAGTGTGCTGCTTCTTTGTGCTGCAGGCGTTTTCGGTCCCAGTGCTCCAGATCAACATTACTATGTATTAGTGCTGCAATTTTATTTGTATTTTTTTTTTTTTTTTTTTTAGATTAACGTTCTTTTTGGCCTTGCAAACTGTGTAGTAGGCTAACGTTACGGTTTGAGTGAATGGTGAGCGCGATACGGCGAAATGGATGATAAAAAACTTCTGAATGGAAAGTTTACTTTTAAAAGTTGTGTTGTGCAAAAGAAGCGAGCTTCACTGTTGTCTGAAAATGTCAACAGGCAGCTGGCTGAAAGCAAAGAAGTAGTAGGCTTACCTTTTATTGGTAACCTAACTGTTACGGTTCATTGTTTCGAAATAAGAGGCCTGACTGCTATGTTCCCAGCAAACTTGAAAAAAAGAAAATATTAAGCCATGGTTTAACTGCACTATAGGGTCCTTGTTTACCTGAAATGTGCACTTTATAATTTTATTTTGTACCGCCCTGTTTGGCAATGTTGGTTTTCAATAAAATAAAACATTTGCATAAAAGCAAGCCAATCCACTTTTCCATGTTGATAAGGGCATTGAAATAAAAATAAAATGATGGAAAAAATAAATAAACGAAGGACATTTAGAATAGATAAAAATTTGCGATAAATCGCGATTAATTTTGAGTTAACTATGACATAAATGCGATTAATCACGATTAAATATTTTAATCGTTTGACAGCACTACTATGTATATACCTGGGTCAGTACTACAACACCAGAACCTGGGTCAGAACTACAACAGCAGAGATACTGACCCGGGTCAGTACTACAACTACAACACCAGTGATACTGCACCCGGGTCAGTACTACAACTACAACACCAGTGATACTGCACCTGGGTCAGTACTACAACTACAACACCAGTGATACTGCACCTGGGTCAGAACTACAGCTACAACACCAGCGATACTGCACCTGGGTCAGTACTACAACTACAACACCAGTGATACTGCACCTGGGTCAGTACTACAGCTACAACACCAGCGATACTGCACCCGGGTCAGTACTACAAGTACAACACCAGCGATACTGCACCTGGGTCAGACTACAGCTACAACACCAGCGATACTGCACCCGGGTCAGTACTACAACTACAACACCAGTGATACTGCACCCGGGTCAGTACTACAACTACAACACCAGTGATACTGCACCCGGGTCAGTACTACAACTACAACACCAGTGATACTGCACCTGGGTCAGAACTACAGCTACAACACCAGCGATACTGCACCTGGGTCAGTACTACAACTACAACACCAGTGATACTGCACCTGGGTCAGTACTACAGCTACAACACCAGCGATACTGCACCCGGGTCAGTACTACAAGTACAACACCAGCGATACTGCACCTGGGTCAGTACTACAGCTACAACACCAGCGATACTGCACCCGGGTCAGTACTACAACTACAACACCAGTGATACTGCACCCGGGTCAGTACTACAACTACAACACCAGTGATACTGCACCCGGGTCAGTACTACAACTACAACACCAGTGATACTGCACCTGGGTCAGAACTACAACACCAGTGATACTGCACCCGGGTCAGTACTACAACTACAACACCAGTGATACTGCACCTGGGTCAGTACTACAACTACAACACCAGTGATACTGCACCTGGGTCAGAACTACAGCTACAACACCAGCGATACTGCACCTGGGTCAGTACTACAACTACAACACCAGTGATACTGCACCTGGGTCAGTACTACAACTACAACACCAGTGATACTGCACCTGGGTCAGAACTACAGCTACAACACCAGCGATACTGCACCTGGGTCAGTACTACAACACACAGTGATACTGCACCTGGGTCAGTACCTGGGTCAGTACTACAACACCAGTCATACTGCACCCAGGTCAGTACCACAGCTACAACACAAGTGATACTGCACCTGGGTCAGTACTACAACACCAGTGATACTGCACCCGGGTCAGTACTACAACTACAACACCAGTGATACTCCACCCGGGTCAGAACTACAGCTACAACACCAGTGATACTGCACCTGGGTCAGTACTACAACTACAACACCAGTGATACTGCACCTGGGTCAGTACTACAACTACAACACCAGTG
>NW_024879822.1:7500-22500 GCF_900700415.2 Clupea harengus | reverse complement strand
TAAGCCTACAGCACCAACACACACACACACACACACACACACACACACACACACACACACACACACACACACAAATCCAAAGCGGCCCCGACTAAAGTACAGCTTGCCTCTGACCAATTGGTCTTCTGGCCGTACAAACAGTTTGTCCCCTTTTGACAACGTTGAGCAGAACTCCGCCTGCCTCTCCCCGACTAATGTGCTTACAGCAGGAACCCCAGGCTGAGTTCATAAACCTCACCGGTCTGTGGTGACGTGTGAAATTGCAGACGCACAGCTATCTGGATTAAAGGAAAGGAATGTGGCCGTCCCTTAACCCCCATCCATTCATCAAAGCAGAACGAGAGAGAGAGGGAGAGAGGGAGGGAGGGAGGAAGAGAGAGAGACAGGAAGAGAGTGAGAGGAATTAAAAGAGAGAGAAGGGGCAAGGAGAGAGAGAAATACTGAGATAGGGGGAGGAGAGAGAGAGAGAGAGAGAGAGAGAGAGAAAGAGAAAGAAAGAGAGAGAGGGAGAGAGAGAGAAGACTGCAAGCGCCTCGTCCCAATAGGACCTGTTTCCACTGCAGCAGAAAATATGGAGGAAGGCCATGCGCACACACACGGACACACACGCACACGCAAACACACACACACACACACACACACACACACACACACACGCGCAACACTTATCTGCGCCTCCACCTGCAGGCTATTTCACACTCCGCCTGAGAGAGGGGTGGGGGGAGGCGTAAAGGAAGGGGAATCCTCACACTTCCATCAACACACATCAGGTGTGGGCCGACTCTCTGGTCCCAGAGTCGCACCGAGCTGTTTGTCACGATTTCACATGCAGTCATGTGTCTGCCACTCCTGGATGCTCAGCCCACGACCCAAACCAATCCATTTCAGCTCATACATCTAACCCTTAGACGAGTGTGTTTTACTACTGCTGCAGCCCAGCAACAGGAACTCTTTAACTGCACGTGAGTGTCAGATGATCGTTATGGTATTCAGCCGGGTTAATAACAAAGGTCAGAGGTCACGCAGCCTTTAGCCTTTAGCTTTCGAGCTTGAGCTAGAGAGTGGCAGTGCTGATCCGCACAGCTGATCCCCAGGGTTGGAACTGGTCTGATGCCCTGGTCACTGCGGTTAAATGTGGTCTGATGCCCTGGTCACTGCGGTTAAATGTGGTCAGAAGCACTGGTCACTGCAGTTAAATGTGGTCAGCCACATAACTGAACATGGCACATACTGCAGAGCTTTTTGAGAATCCTGCTCTCTTCGCTGCTGCTCTTGGGATATTATGATCAGAATCTTTGTTCCGGGGGATGTCTCTCTGAATCTTTTTACGGAGATTTCTCTCTTCGCTGACTGACAGACAGCCTCCCGGTCCGACGTGCCAACCCCAGGCTCCCTTAGCAACTCTGTGTCACACACACACAGATGGGCAAAGCCGGTGCGGACGGGCAGCTCACACCATAACATTTGAAATATCTGCCCGGCGTGCAGTTGGGGTCGCTTATCTGGCAGCTCCGCTAGGAGAAACTAGGCCTCTTTACAAATAATTCAACGATGTACTGAAATAACTGCTGATATGTTACTGACAGACCGAGCGATGTACTGAAATAACGGGTGATATGTTACTGACAGAACGAGCCTAGAGACACTATGATGTACTGAAATAACTGGTGATATGTTAATGACAGACAGAATGATGTTCTGAAATAACTGGTGATATGTTCCTGACAGACAGAGCCTAGAGACACTATGATGTACTGAAATAACTGGTGATATGTTACTGACAGACAGAGACTAGAAACACTATGCACAGTAGTTTTATTTATTAACAGAAAGAGGCAGATTTAATACAGTAGTAATTCATAATAGTCCTGTTAATATTTTGGTCCTTTATAATAAATAGCTATTTTTACTTGCAGAGACCTTGTCATTTTAAGAGATATATCTAGCAGTAGAAATGAGAGATGGATTAACTCTTATTTTTATGAGTGGTATTTATTTACCTGTAGATGGGACTCTGGGAGTACAGGGGCATTATGTCTGCCTACAGATCAAGCCTGTAATTCTCCGCATACTAATAGTAATTAGTTTTATACTAGATATTGGAAACTCAGTCTTTGGTTTGTCAGTCATGGCTTCAGGTTTATTCTTAGAACAATGGCGGCCGACCACTGTGAGACAGAGACTTGAAGATTCACCCTCCCTCACAGAGCTCCACCTCAGCATATCTAAATCTTCATCCAAGGACAGTCTATTAAATACACTGAATTTAGGGGTGTTAGCGTCTATTCAAATAGGCCCTAGAGACAGGGCTCTTTGTGTTGACCTGGGGGCTATTATCACACCTCACTCCCCAGGTCAACCCAAGGTAAATTCACCCAGGAATGCTTACATGCTAGTTACATCCAAATAAAGAAACATTGAATTATTGACTATGGCATATCCTTATTAACTATAAAATCTCAAATGCTGGTCCCTTCAATACCACACACACATTTTCCAAGAGCGACCCCTGACATGTCTGTCCCCTTCAAGCCACCCCTCCCTTTCTGTTCATCTCTCTATCTGCCTCTGTGATCCGCCTCTCCTCCCCTCCGTCTCTGTCTCACTCTGTTGGCCTCCCACACACACACACAAACTGACACACACACAAACACACACACACACACACACACACACACACACACACACACACACACACACACACACACACACACACACACACACACACACACACGTGTCAGTCTGTTGTCCTCCCACACAGCTGTAGAGAGGCTCCCTTCTAGACATCCCTCTTTTAAAAACACTGGTCTCCTCCTCTTCTCTCTCAATATGTCACACACACACACACACACACACACACACACACACACACACACACACACACACACACACACACACACAGACACACACACACACACACACACACACACACAGAGAGATTTGTATTCAACCTGAATTTCAACTCAGTTTAGTTTTTACTTCAAGGACTCATTTTGTTTTAGTTCAGTTTTGTTTCAGTTTTGGCTGCAGTAACCCAACTAAATATTGTAACCCCTAGGAAACAATATGCCATGGATGTTCACGGTCAACCCTACTAGGCTAACTAACAACCCCCAAAGAACTCACATGAGAACTTCTGTTAAAACGTTACTAACGTTCATCACTCACACTCTTTCTCGCTCCATCCTTTCCTATGGATAATGCATATTTCCCAAAGATGATAACTTTGAAGGTGAACTTTAAGATTTGGTGGATTTTTTTCCTTTGATTTCTACACCACAGATGCCATTACCTGAATGTACCACACATTCACTTGCACCACTTTCACTTTCACTTTTATGCACTTTCCCTCAAACTAGACCCATATGGGACTTGTGCGTTTCCTCCCTGACATGTCTGTCTTCTTCCCTTGATAATCACTACTACCACATTCATTAGTTTGCCAGTGTCGGTCCTGCCATGCTACTTCGCCATGATAAGGTTGTATGCTACGGCTACACACTGTTGTTATGGGCCTGGTAGCCATGCTACATGTTAAGGTTGTATGCTACGGCTACACACTGTTGTTATGGGCCTGCTACACACTGTTGTTATAGGCCTGGCACACACTGTTGTTATGGGCCTGGTATTTGTTGCTTTGTGTTATTGATTCTTTTCCTATGTTTCCAGATGCCTTTAAGAACTGTCCACGACCCTCTCACTCTCTCCAGCTACTTACCTGGCAGCAGGACATGCAGCTTACACTCCACCTTTTACAGAAATAGCAAGGGTGAGCCACTGTACACAGAATTTTGGGAGTGACACCGGCCGACTTGGATGGTACAATGTCCGCCATCTTGAAACGATAACAACAGTTATTTCTTTTTTTTTTCTTATTTTATTTTTCTCATTTTTGGAGCAATCATTATTACTTTCATTTAGTTTAAGGTTTACATTTTTTTCAGGTAAATTACTTTACTTCAGCTTACAAAATTGTCTCAAAGCCATTGTTTTCTTTTTAGTTTCAGCTCTATTTTAAGATAATAACCCTGGCCCTCATTCTCGAACATTTTCTGAAGTTTCTTCTGAAATGTTTCTTACGGGCTTCGGAAAAACAACGTAAGCAAAAGACATCCGCCAAATTCATGCACGCTTGAAAATGCGGTCCTACGCAGCAGAAGTTTTCTGGGCTGTGCTCCCCCGGAAGAGTTTTCTTAAATTGAAAGCGCGTTCTCGTGCTCCTGAATTTGCATACATACACGCCCTGCCAGCTCCTTATAAGGGCACGCAACCGTAGTGACGTGTGCAGTCGGAATCGACCGAATCTACACGAAAGCAACTCGTAAACGAGTCATGTCAAAGCGGTTTCGTGTACATTACATTTAGTCATTTAGCAGACACTTTTGTCCAAAGCGACGTACAAGGGATAGAACAGTCAAGCTACGAGCAATAGAGACCTAGTGTAACAATAAATACTACTTTACATAAGAAATAGAAAAACGAAATAGGAAATAAAAACGAAGTGCAGGAATGTAACTGCTATAAGTGCAAGTTAAGCACTAGTCGAAGTGCCAGTTAGGAAGGGAGGTGCTCTCTGAAGAGTTGGGTCTTCAAAAGCTTCTTAAAGGTAGAGAGGGACGCGCCTGCTCTGGTAGTGCTAGGCAGTTCGTTCCACCAACGTGGAACTACTTGAAAATTCTGGATTGCCGTACTTGCACAGACGGCAGTGCCAAACGACGCTCACTAGACGAGCGCAGCATTCCGGTGTAGTCCTTTTATTTATTTTATGACATCACGGTGCCTCGTAGAATCATGACTATAGGCCTACATGTGAAACGTAATTGTTAATGATACTTTAATCCGAGGATCTGTAGAGTTGATGTGAACGCAATCACCAACGATTTCTCACAAATTCATTAACACGGAGAGTTTTCTTAAATGCGATTCCTCAAAAAACCACAAGATGGCCAACGGGGCCATCTTGTGGTTTTTTAAGGAATCGCATTTGAGAAAACTCTGGCCGAGTTACGACTGCTATTTCGAGTTCGGAAAGTCTTCTGAAGTTCAGAGCAAATCCCAGATGAGAAAACTTTCATGAATGCCGAATGTTGTCCTAAATCCAATTCCTCTTAAATTCCTCTTAAATTCCTCTTAAATTCTTCTTAACTGCGTTCGAGAATGAGGCCCCCTGTCTAGAGCTGGTGCAAGATGACATACAATCGAATCTGACATTTATTTTACACATCTAGAGTTTTAAGAAGAAGAGCAGTGGGGGACTTTTGTGATTTCATCTACCAATTGGTGAACTAAAACTGCTCTTTGTGTGTGCACACGCATGCACGCACGCACACACACACACACACACACACACACACACACACACACACACACACACACACACACACACACACACACACACACACACACACACAGGCACACACCCTCATCTTTCTCTTTGTATTACGAAAGCTTACAGCTTCATTCAAGATCAAAGTTGTCCCATGTGCGTGTAAAGTACTGCACACACAAGAGATTGTCTGGGATAATAGCCAGTAAACTTTGAAACGCATGTATAGGGTCATAAGTAAACAGTAATCCCTTACACTGTTACATTAACCCAGCCATTGGACAGAGCCATTACACAGAACCTATTTACTTTCAATGTAAAATAAACAGGAGTTCAAGGGTTTCTAAAGAGTCGAGGCAGAGGCACTCCCTTCGCTAGAAAACAAGATAAATCACTATCCTATTCCTAGTGCATTTTTTCCCTTGGTCTCAGCCGCCCTACCATGGAGTTTGGAGACTATAGTGGGATCTATTTAAACCTCTGGCACAGTCCTATCACGTAGCCATATAGCCAAAAATACAGCACTTCTGCCCCGTTGTAGACAGCATATGGGGTTCATATATAGATGGTTTGTCCTGTTATTGTGTCTCAAATGAGAGTGTGCATTCTTTTGCGCTCATGTTACGTGCATGACTAATGGCCTGTGAGGACTTACGGATGTATGATTTGTGCAGTTCTCAACCTGCTTATTACAACAGCCTTTCATGACATTTTTTGACATGGGAATGTTAAATCTGACGCACGCCCCCCTTCAGCTAAGCATTTGTTTTCCACAGGCAAAGTCCTAACAAGCAAATGTTAATCTTGTAATGTGTGTGCATGCATGTGTGTCTGTGAGTAATCCACTGTGTCAGTTGACTGAGTAACCAGTGGTCCTTGAGTTCCCGCTCTTGATGACACTTAGCACAACATGCTTTTCCATTCCTTCAGTTCTGCCATATGACAAAGTCAGCAGCCAATCCCTGTGATTCAGAGACAGTGATTGACAGAGCAGAAGCTCCTCCTCTTCCTCCATGTAATCATCATCATCATCATCATCATGATGATGGCTGTCAAAGATGTAGTGTGTGCATGTAACAACCGTCTTCAAGCCTGTCCCTCTTTCGCTAAACACTTCTCATTAGGATTGCATCATCAGGCACTAAAGTCATTATCAGACACCGAACCTCATATTACACTATCAATAATGTGATTCTGCGCACGCATACACATACTCACTGAGTCACACACACACACACACACACACACATCCACATATACACACACACACACACACTCACTGACTCACACACACACACACACACACACATCCACACACACTCACACCCACTGACACACACACACATCCACATACATACACACACACACATACACACACACACACACATCCACACACACTCACACATCCACATACACACACACACACACCCACACACACACACACACACACATCCACATACACACACACACTCACTGACACACACACACACACATCCACATATACACGCACACACACACACGGGGGCAGAGGGAAAACACATGGGGTACATAATCAGCAGCACACGTTTCTGCATCTCTCATAAATGATATATGAGCCATTATACAGCACGGAGGACACCACACATCGATTACCCAGTCGAGCTTCAACCCCCGTGTGTGTGTGTGTGTGTGTGTGTGTGTGTGTGTGTGTGTGTGTGTGTGTGAGAGAGAGAGAGAGACAGAGAGCAAGAGAGAGAGAAAATGTGTGTGTTTTTATGGGGGAGAGGAGAGAGAGAGAGTGTGTGTGTGTGTGTGTGTGTTTTTACGATGTATGTTAGTACATGTATGAGCCAGAGCACCTGAGAGACAAACCTATAAAAAAGGTTCAGCATGAATGGCATGTGTGGGATTGTTTGCATACACATATACATTACTGTATACAGGAAGAGTGTGTGTGTGTGTGTGTGTGTGTGTGTGTGTGTGTGTGTGTGTGTGTGTGTGTGTGTGTGTGTGGACAAGACGTTCCAGGGGAGGCATCACCACTCTGGTATGTCCTGTGCAACATTTTTTTCAGAGTGGGGGACGAACTGTTTCCCTGGGTTACAAACGTCCTGTGGGCTCTCTCCTTTGACCCCTCTGTGAGAGGAAAGGTGTGTGTGTCTGTGTGTGTGTGTGTGTGTGCGTGCGTGGATAGGAGGGTGTCCTGAGGCACTGTCCCATCACTCAACCCCGAAAATAAACTTCACATGTAGAGAGAGAGAGAGAGAGAGAGAGAGAGAGACTGGTTTAAGTCCAAGGCGAGTTCTGCCGGGAAAAGGACAGACCACCCACCGGACCAACCGTCCTTCTCATGTCTCAAAGCACTGACCTGGAAAGATCTACTGAGTTCCAGGAGGTCCTCCTGTATCACTGTACCAAACAGACACACACACACACACACACACACACACACACACACACACACACACACACACACACACACACACACACACACACACACACACACACACACACAGAGACACACACACACACACACACACACAGACACAGACACAACACAAGTGCACAAGCATGTGCTGTGCAGCCCCAATACAAAGACCACACACATGAAACAATGGTTGGCAGGAGTCTCTGGACCCATTCTGTAAGACAAGAAAGAGGACTTCTCCAGTGAGTTCAGTCACACACACACACACACACACACACACAAACACACACACACATAGCTGAGGCACAGCCATATTGGGGAAAAACAGAAAGGCTCTTTTGTAAGGGGCAAACACACTGAGTGGATTTAGGATAGTGAGTAAATACTTGGTCACACCACTCCATATTGTAGGAATGAAGGTGCTGTATGATATAATATATTTTCTTCCTATTCCCTTCTCTCTCTCTCTCTTACACACACACACACACACACACACACACACACGTAAGCAGGCATGCCGTTCCCAGGCGCCCCTCCCCCATTCTGGTCTCTTCCTGAAGCGCACATCTCTTAACCGCTACAGCACACTACAGCTGTCTGTCGGGCTACGTGTGTGTATGTGCGGGGTGGGTGTGAACTGCTGATGGTGAGCCGACAACGCCTTCATCTGACTGACAAACGGCCCTAATACAGTACAGTTCCACCTGGAGCATTTTTGTGCGCCAGAACAGGTAGGCCTGGGCAACCCCAAACTAGGCCGAGGCTGCCCCTGCTACCATATAAAGAGAGAGAGAGAGAGAGAGGGAGAGAGAGCGAGAGAGAGAGGGAAGCAGCTGGGGATGCTAGACGAGATAAACACAGGGCAACGCAACATCCCAGAGGCGTAATCGGTGCTTGGAAGAAAAAAAAGTTTGGACAGTAGGCTACAAAGAGATACGAGATGAGATACAGATACGTTGCATGCGCTATCAGGAACTCCTCTCTTTCTGGACTTCTTGGCCACCGTCCCATGGAACACTCCTGCTAGCATTTAATCAGCAAATTAATTAGACCTGGACTAACAGCCTGATCAATTAACCCGATTAATTAGCCACTCGCTGAAACGTGGGGGAATACATGAGACCGCTGAAAGTAATGATAATGTGTTCCCGCTACCCTCCGACAGGATGACCCTGTTTCTGATCAATGCATGTGATATTAGTCGACAATATTTCCGCATTCATTGCTGCGCGCTGCGCATGGGGTACAGTTGACGCGCCTACTCCCCCCCGGCGATTAGAGGGGCAACCCCAACGCATCATTTCACAATCAAAAAGGGGGATCTCTTTTAACTTGAGGGGAGGATGAAAGCGCAGGGCTGCGACGCAGTAACAGCAGTCATAAATCTAAAGTTGAACAAAAGCGACGTGAATGGAGCCGAGCGCTGGCCCACAACATTGCCCGCTTATTAGAGGGTCTCTCGGTCTGACAAGCCTCCAATTTCGGGCTGCAGCGGGTCAGGCATACCGTGTGTGGGTGTGTACAGAAATACATTTGACTGTAGACTACAATAACAGCAAGGTCGCGGAACAAGTAAGCGCATACTGATAAAATGGTTGTACCCAAATATTCAATGTATTTGTAGAAATGCAACATCTACAAGTCGACTACAGGCTACCTATTTCACTATAGCACAGGTAACCTTAGCGCCCACAGTAACATGGCACAATAGACGAGTTGTTTACATACCTCAGTAAATTGGGGAGATGGTTGGATCCGGAACCAGAGCCCAGTAATCCTTTCTTGCCACTTAATAGTTTTTCCACCAATACAATATTCCCAGTCCGGGCTGCCTCCAGTAGTTCGTGTTCCTTGCCCATCCCGACGAAGTTAAAATCACCGATAATCCGAGACCCGGTGCTTGCGAAAACTACCCTCTCAATGTGTTGCTCTATGCAAAATCATCCTATGTGTGCGCTGTGCCAACAGGAGAGGTCCGAATCGAGACGCTGGCTCGGCAATGTGTTGTTGGCGCAGAACAGAATGGACGTCTCACCTATACGGCGCTGTGTTGCAGTGGGTGCCCCGCTAGTCCATTGTGGAACGCAAAGATGAAATGGAATGGTGTACCGTAAATAGCGGAATTCGCACGGCACCCGCCGCACACTGACTTCAGAAAGGCACGAGAGCCTCGCCGAACGGGCCGGTTGCTTAGAAACGCTGTTTTATCAAGCGTAGCGCTCTTGGGTTTTCCTCCTGCTCTTGCAGGCTGGCTTTCTCCGATCTCTCTACATACACACTCCCTCACACACGCTCTGTAGGCTACGCTCTGCGTGTGTGAGCCGTTGTAGTACCAGTGACACTTTCTCGCGCTCCTCCTTGCTCACTCACAGATGGCATGGCGAGGCACACGCCGTCGCGCGCCGACATTCCCGTTGCATGGGTTTTATGAAAGAAAATCGCGCTTGTTAGATGGGTACAGTTAGACACAGAGACGCCGTTGTTGAGGGGTATTCGTAAACTTTATTGTCATTGACGTTCAACGAGTAGCCTAGCTCATTATTAGAAAGCTAGCTCGATGGATATCTATACGCCGCTCATTTAATGTTGAATGAATCTTCATCCTGCACATTTCTGGCCGTACAGTATGGCAGCTGCCCTGGTGGGGCAGATGGGGAACAGTATTCACGATATTTTTGTCATCGGCAGGCGGCCTGAAAAGCCGCTTCAGCTGTGAACTGCCTGCCATTGATAGTAGGGGGACACGCCCCCCATATCAGACTCCTCAAGACAGTCATTTGGTTTAGTCACAAAGGATGCAGGAAGAATGTAGGCTACTCTCTTTCTCTCTTTTTCTCTCTCTTTCACACACAGCTGTGTGGACGTGGCTTGGCTCCTGTTTGTGCTTCAGAACTGGTTCCACAGCATCATCACTTCCTGTGCAGCAACACCAGTCCACAGTGAGAAACAGAGACAGAAAAAAGAAGGGGAGAGAGGGAGAGAGAGAGAGAGAAAGAAAGAGAGAGAGAGAGAGGCAGCTGCAAACCCACCGGGTGTTGAATCACTACAATCTCCTTTCCTGCCAGGATGTAGTGAAACTGAGCTCACTGGCCAAATCTATTCCAGAACACACTCACTCTCAGGGACATTGCAGATGTGTGTTCTCGCTCCCTCTCTCACTCTCATACACACACACACACACACACACACAGTAACTTAGTGATTAATCTCTAAGGGAGGGATCTCTACTGTGAACGCCGCTGATCTCCCCGGGAGTACGCAGGCACACATAGGGTGCCATTCATGGAGCCTCCTCAAGAAGCTGACCCAATTTGCAGTGAATGCAGATGACTCACTCACACTGTGGCACTATTCAAAAATCTGAGCTTGGCTCTTTTTGCAGTTAATGTTGCTGGCAATTTACAGACTAATAAACTCTCTCTCTCACACACACACACACACACTTTCCGACCAACACCCTGTATAACCTGAGCCAAAAACACACTTCATCACAGAGGTTTCTTCTTGCACTGCTAAACTCTAAATGCGGAGCCATACTCCTATTAGTGCTGGTCTCCATACATATACAGCTGCCATTGTACAAAACTGTGACACCTAGGTTCAACATCACTAAATAGCTCACAGTGATGTAAATATGGTACTGACATATTTACAAACGTGCCCTGACACACACAGAGTGACAATGCACAACACTGTGATCATTATTATGAGGAGTCCTTGGAAGTGATGGTAGCAATAGCTGGGGATTATGCAAACAATTAATCAAAACTAACAACACCTAACAAAGAAACCCTAGATGTTCTTATGTTGGAAGCAAACATGGCTAACAACCTGTGAAATAAGTAGGCTATGAAATAAAATTAAAAAAAGGCCTAGTCATTTCACTCAACCAGCCCTATACAAAAGTGAATAAATAGAAACAAATCATTGAGGGTGGTTAATAGTTTGATAGTATCCACACGACATAAGGGTAGGTGTTGTTAGTTCCTGTGGCTGACAGCATCATGGGTCGGCAGCATAGCCTCTGATTTATTTACTTACCTTCAGCTATGTCATAAATGTTGCTAATGGGAGCTCTAATGGGACTGCTCGACCTTTTCCAGATCAATGCAATTCCAGATTGGACACCTAGAGGGCAATGTTTGTAACACCTTTTAGCCACACACTAGTACGTCCTCTTTCAGAAAAACAATGCAAGTGATTATAAGCATTGCTACAAAGCTGAAGCTTTGCTAGACTGTAATTGTACAGTAACACCAAAGAATGGCTTTTTCATAAAAAAAGAATGAAAACAAACTGTAGCTTATATACATTACTACCAAACTGCAATCAATTACAGTTTATTGAACAACAGAAACATGTTCGAGCCAAACATGTTGCGAACATGAACATCCACGCATCCACTTTCCCAATAAACAGCAAAACAACACATCTTGATGTACCATTTCTTTGTTTTATTTTTTGAATGATTTTTTTCCCCTCATGAATTCAGCAGCTTTAACAGACATACATTACATCATTATATCACAACTTCAGGGATGACGCCTCATCAGCCCCAAATGTTTACTGTAAATCTGACAGGAGGTCCACATCACTGGAAGAAAAAAAATAAAATTGCATTTCTCTGACCATCCCCTGGTGATTGATGCTCAAGGAAACACCATCATACTCCCATTAACCTCTTTACTCATGTGGTTCAAGGCAACCAAGGACTGCGCTGCGCTGTGCTGTGTTGATGTGGACAACGGTAGCGAGGGATCGATCGAGATACAGGCGGAGGGGAGGAAGAAAAGGCAGCCTCTTTTCATACAATCGCGTTTTTTTTCCCTAACCAACTGTACATTCAATGCAACTACGGTATCATGGTAGGGACAAACTGCTAGCATATCCACAGGACATACAGTATTCTAATATAAGGCTACAATCACCACACATAGGCTGTCTGACTCAGAGGCCCATGCCGATGCGTGGACTAACATGGCTTGTGACGACTTAATAACAAAAGGTTAAAGTGTAATTCATATAGTTGCATTGAATGTGTTCGTACAATCACCACCATCTTAATGTCATCAGTTCAGGACGAGCCAAACTGACCAGAAATATTGGGACCGTGGGGTAAAGCTGTGGATAGGTAAACACATCATTAGGGGCAGAGTTTAACTCTGGGATGTATTGATCAGGGCTGGTGCACTTGCAGAAGAAAACAAAATGCCTTTAGGTGGGATGAAAACCCTCTAGATGGAATCTTCATGAAGGATTCTCAGTAGCGTCTCCTTGTAGAACTCTAAGTAGAATCCTCTCGAAAGGTTCTCCATAGAGCCTTGAGGAACTCTCAGGAGAATTTTCTCAAGAGGTTCTCAGTGGAATCTTTCTCCAAGGGTTCTCCTCTGAGGATAAGCTGGAAAAAAACTCAGAGGTTCCAGATAGCACCATTCTTCTGAGAGCACAGAGGGTATGAGATAGACCAGGCAGCACCAGGCACTTGGATAGGCTGCCGCAGAGAGGCTCTTTGGTACCAAGAGTGATGAGACGATGGGTCTACAGACTATTGGAGCCTTCCCATAAATGCAGATAACTGATGTGAGACGTGTGGAGATGGAAGAGCTTTTGCCATGTGTTTGTTGTAAGCTCTTCCAGATGTCAGGCAAACAGCTGCACAGCAGGCATAATATCGGGGGGACGCTGACATACAACTATCCATAATGTCCAGAAACACTCCCCTTCTTCTCTACGAACCACCAGAATCCATTAGAAAGACCTGACAGAGTAACATCTCAGAGTACGGAAAACATTCTGACATTTAAGCAAACCAAGCCATAACCTCATCTAGGTGTTTTCATATGTTGAGGTAAATTTCCCCTCCTGCAATTTCACGGTGCAAAGACAATACATAGCAATGACTCAGCTAAATGTGTCTGGCCCTGACCGATAGTCCACAAGAGTAAACTCACACAGCAAATAGAGGATCTACTGGCCAATGGACTCAGCATGTCTGCGAACCTAATCTGCAGACAGCAGAATCGACTGGCCACGCGACCTAATCTGCAGACGCAGAATCGACTGGCCATGCGAGGCAATTGTACAACTGTCTCTCATTTTCTATTGGGCGTCATGATGTCCCGTCCAGAAGTCCGGTGTGGTCTAATTGGTGGGTTGTCTGCTAATCAGTTTGGTTCATATTTACAGTGAGTCTCCTCCCCTAGTTGTGCCTACGGTGTGTCCAAGTATTCACAGGTAAAAAAAAATTGCTCGAGCAATGCCAACAGCCCATGACTGTGACTGCCGCCCTGGTTGGTGAACCAAATACCAATGGGAACTACGACAAGAAATATCCCCTTCTCTCTTGAATCAGTCTAATGAAATGTTGCTAAAGCAACATGGAGGTGAACATACTCACTCACATATGCACTCTCTCTCCCTCTCTCTCACACACATCCACACACACGCACGCACACACAACACGCACGCATGCACACGCAAGACAAAAGACACTGCCTTACCATTCACAACTCTGTACAGTCAAAAAAAAACAAACGAAACAAATCAAACCACATTTATGCACCTCAGCAGTGCACTCTTAGTCTACCACACACACATAGAAGAACAATTTGTTTAGAGCTAACCACACTTCTCTTCTCCCGTAATGAACTAAGTACATGATACAGTTTTAGTGCAGTGCAAAGAGAGTCTGTTTTTGTTTGTTTGTTTGTTTGTTTGTTTAAAGACATTCCTCTTTAAGTATGACATTCAGCGTCACCACCTCTGACCCCCTGCGGCCTCCACTCCACCACACGAGGCCAATGGGGCAACAAGGGGGCAACAAGGGTGGAATGTGCTTCTCTCGAGAGACAGGAGCAGCTCGCGACTCTGCCGAGAGAGATGTGTGTGGGGTACGTGCACATATGTGTGTGTGTGTGTGTGTGTGTGTGAATGGGTCTCCCTATGCGGATGTATGTCTGTATATATATATATATGTATGTGTGTGTGTGTGTTGCTTGTGTGCTGACACGCGTGTGTCTTCTCAAATCCACTGTTGTGAGGCAGCACCAGCAGCAGCTGATTCTCCCGACATCCGCGCCCCAGTACAGCGCCCTAGTACAGCGGAAGAAACAAATGCTTAAAAACTGCAAATACTTCTACTACTACTGAAAAAAAAACTAAATCTAGTGTTGAAATTAAGTAGTTCTTGTAGGGACCCATAGGGGGCACCAGACTGCACTTCTCTAAAGAGAGTACAGGGGGCGCTGCAGCCCCAGCCATCTTCCTC
>NW_024879821.1:52500-60000 GCF_900700415.2 Clupea harengus | reverse complement strand
GTGTGTGTGTGTGTGTGTGTGTGTGTGTGTGTGCATGTGTATGTGAACACATGTGAGTGCGACAGGAATGTGACCCTGTGTGTGAGTATGTGTGCATTTGTGTTTTTTTAGCAGGATCCTTTGTGTGTGTGCGTGTGCGTGTGTGTGTGTGTGTGTGTGTGACATGAGTCTGTTAGTGTTTGTGTGTGTGTGTGTGTTTGAACAAGAGCCTGTGTGTGTACGCTTTAAGCCATCTGCTATTTGAGCTGAGCTTTGAGTGGGCGGTCACTGGCCTCTGCTTCAACTGAGCTGCGAGATAAAACACACACAGGGTCAGACGCCCACACACCACTCACACAAACTCCAAACACTGTCAGCATCAATATGCCTTACCACACCACTCACACACACACCAAATACTGCCTGCATCAATATGCCTTACCACACACACACACACACATATCACAAGTAGAGCAACCTAGCACACAAACACACACCAAATACTGCCTGCATCAATATGTCTTACCACAAACACAAACACACACACACACACATAACAGAGTAGACTCATATGCTAACACCCACCAAACAACATCACCATCAATATGCCCCTACCACACACAGACTGAGTAGCCACACACACACACCACACATACACACAACACCACACACACACACAACACACACACACCACACACACCAGGCAACTACAGGCTCACAGGGCCAAGGAAAATATCATCACTAGCATCTATTGCAGGATCTTGCAGCAAAATCCAGAGGTTGTATTCATAGTTCTTTAGTATTAACATATGGTACAATAAGCATTACATACTACCAGCACTCATAGTTACTAAAGTACTACCTGAATAAATAAATAAATGAATGAATAAATATCAAACATATACACCCCAGGCAGTCTGTGCTTGCCAGGCAGAGTGGTAAATTAGTCTGAAGAGTTGGGAGAACAAATCACTCAGTTGCCTTCCAGTCTAACGCCTCGTGAGAATGAAGCTAATTCCTTATTTGTCATTCCTCCCTTCCTGTCTTCCTTGGGGTTGTGTCCGAGCCCCTCCCTTTGAGAGACACCTGAAGGACACAGGGAAGGATGCACCGAGGATGGAGGAATGAAAGGACACACACATACACACACACACACATACAGTACACACACACACACACACACACATACACACACACACACACACATGATGCACCGAGGATAGAGGAATTAAAGGACACACACATACACACACACACACACATGATGCACCGAGGATGGAGGAATTAAAGGACACACACATACACACACACACACACACACACACACACACACAGACACACACACACATGATGCACCGCGGATGGAGGAATTAAAGGACAAACACATACATGAGAAATGAGATGGGCTCTCATTTCAAAATAAGAGCTTGAGTTACCTCCTCAACAGTAGTACATTAACAAATACACTTTTTATACCAGCAAATATGTGTGTGTGAATAAACAACAGCCAGTGCTGCTGATGCTGGACTCCATGTTTCTACAGGCAGCACCTCCTGCATCAACACACAGCTGAACACCTCTCACACACACACCTCCTGCATCTACACACAGCTTAACACCTCACACACATACACACCTCCTGCATCTACACACAGCTGAACTCCTCCTGCATCCACACACAGCTGAACTCCACACAGCTGAACACACACACACAACTGAACTCCTCCTGCATCCACACACAGCTGAACACCTCCTGCATCCACACACAGCTGAACTCCTCCTGCATCCACACACAGCTGAACACACACACACACACACCTCCTGCATCCACACACAGCTGAACACACACACACAGCTGAACACACACACACAGCTGAACACCTCCTGCATCCACACACTCGAACTCCTCCTGCATCAACACACAGCTGAACACCTCCTGCATCAACACACAGCTGAACACACACACACACAGCTGAACTCCTCCTGCATCCACACACAACTGAACACCTCCTGCATCAACACACAATAAGACCGTAGCATCCAGCTAGCAGCTCCTGCATGGGCCACAACAAGATTAACGCTGGATGCTGCTGAATGCTACTGGATGCTACGGTCGAATGAGGGGCTGGATGCTACTGAATGCTACGGTCGCACCAGGGGCTGGATGCTACTGAATGCTACTGGACGCTACGGTCGCATGAGGGGCTGGATGCTACTGAATGCTACTGAATGCTACTGGACGCTACGGTCGCACCAGGGGCTGGATGCTACTGAATGCTACTGAATGCTACTGGACGCTACGGTCGCATGAGGGCTGGATGCTACTGGATGCTACAGTCGCATGAGAGGCTGGATGCTGCGGTGGCAACCATAATCGTAGAAGGGGCAATTTATAGAGCTTCTCCACTCAAGTTCCCAGCCTTCCTTAACTGGCTGCTGTTCTATGAAGCTTCTCTGTTCTATGGCGCGTCTGTGTTCTACTGAGCTTTACTGTTCTATGTAGCTTTACTGTTCTATGTAGCTTTACTGTTCTATGTAGCTTTACTGTTCTATGTAGCTTTCTCTGTTCTACTGAGCTTCTGTGTTCTATGAAGCTTTACTGTTCTATGTAGCTTCTCCACTGACATCCCCAGTGTTCATGAACTGACTGTTGTAGCTCCTGTAGCTCCTGCAGACAGGTCTACATTCCTGCTATGAGTCCTGCAATGCGTCAGAGCTAATGGTGTAGTGGAGCAGACATTTAAGGGATTACTCTGGGCTCTTCCTCTGTTTCGTCTGTGATTGGGGTATTTCCATATGACAATAGGCGTCTCACTGATAGGAGGGATGCTGACATTTAAAGTATGTGCTCAGCATGTGAACGAGCACTCACTGAGAGCCTGCGGTGTCTCTTGAGGGGTCATCCTCACTGAGAACCCGCGGCGCCTCTTGAGGTGTTTGTCTGAGACGGTTGCTTTTGTTTACGTCTAACCTGCATCCAGACAAATAAAGTCCATCTGCGGGGGGGAGGGTCGAGATCTGGAATGAATCTGAAGAGGCAAATGAGAGGCAAACGCCTTGGAAACGCCACAGAGAAGGAGATGCCACGGAGACAGAGACGGAGACGCCACGGAGACGGAGACAGAGAGGCCACGGAGACGGAGACGCCATGGAGACAGAGACGGAGACGCCACGGAGACGGAGACAGAGAGGCCACGGAGACGGACACGCCATGGAGACAGAGACGCCACGGAGACGCCACGGAGACAGAGACGGAGACGGAGACGCCACGGAGACAGAGACAGAGACGCCACGGAGACAGAGACGGAGACGGAGACGCCACGGAGACAGAGACGGAGACGCCACGGAGACGGGGCGCCACGGAGACAGAGACAGAGACGCCACGGAGACGGAGATGCCACGGACACAGAGACAGAGACACCACGGAGACGAAGACGCCACGGAGACTGAGACAGCACATCTTCAGGGCAACGAGTCCACCTCTTCCTACTGCCCCATGACCCAAGCAGTTGCTATGGCAACTGAGTAGCTGTTTTTTTCTGCGTGCCTCTTGTATTAGCATGTGTTCTGTCAGCGGTTAACATTATGGACTTGACTGCGTCTGACTTTGCTGTGAGTATACATGAATCGCTCTGGGGCACTGTCTTGTTGAAAAGGCACAAACAGAACATTCCGCTGTTCGGCCATAATGGAAACGCAGCCAATCTGTTGCACACGCTCTCTGGCTCTCTCTCTCCTCTTCACTCTATCTCTCTCTCCTCTCCTTTTCTCTCTCTCACTCTCTCTTTCCTCTTCACTCTATCCCTCTTCTTTTCTCTCTCATGCTTTCTCTCTCTCCTCTTCACTCTCTCCATCTCCTCTCCTCTTTTGTCTCCCCATATCTCTTCTCCCCCCTTCTCTCTCTATTGTCTCCTTATTAGAAACTCTCTCTCTCTCGCTGTTTTCCTCTCCTCTCTCTCTCTCTCCTCTCTCTCTCTCTCTATCTCTCACTCCCTCTCCTCTCATGCCGCAGAGCATGAAAGTTGCTCATTTCCATGAGGTAGGAGACTAGCAGTACCATTTCAGCAGTATGTATTCATATGGACGCTTTTCTCTCCATTTCAGCGGTATGTTTTCATATGGACGTGTTTGTGCATCTGACAATAACTGCACTTCATGTGTGCCTTTGGCTGGGCCGTAGAGCTTCATTAGCTGACTATTTGTCTTAGACAATAGGGGGAGGGACTCACTTTTAATTACCAGCATGTGCAAATAAATGGCTAGCTTAATTGCTTGAAGTAAAAGTTAAATAAGATATTAAGGGAATCACTGGAGCTGAGGTATGGTGTGAGCATATACTTGGCCTATCAAATGCATCAGCTCAGCCTGGATCACCAGCCCCCAATAACTCATTAAGATTACAGCGCACAGCACACCCACCGTCACACACTCACCACACACACACACACTTACACACAGAGACTCACACACGCAGATTGGAGTCTCTGGTGATGCATGGATCCTTGAGGAGCAGTTTATAAAGGTCTCAGTGCCAAAACAACCTCCATCCATCCGCAAAGACACCTGAACGCCACATCCGTCTTAGGCTTTCATCTCACATAGCAGCCGGCAATCGGTTACTCATAACAGGTAAGTGTGCATAACTCTAATGTATGCTGCAGGTATGGCTGCCAGCGCTCCTAAAGCAGTCTCCCCAAGCGCAACGCTCAGTCACACTCCTCGACTCCATGTGTCTCCAAGAGCGATCTCATGACTCCATGTGTCTCCAAAATAAGCTGTTTTTAATAATTAAATTTTAGAGCTGTAATATCAGTCACTGATTTACCACTGGACTGCCATGCCATTCTATTAAAGGCTATGCTAGCTGCTATAACCTGTTTATAACATGGTGACGCCAGTCTAATGACAGAAGGGTTATAAGATGGTTATGCCAGTCCAATGACGGAAGGGTTATGCCAGTCTATGCCAGTCTAATGAAGGGTTATAAGATGGTTATGCCAGTCTAATGATGGAAGGTTATAACATATTTATAACATGGCTATGCCAGTCTAATGACGGAAGGGTTATGCCAGTCTAATGACGGAAGGGTTATAAGATGGTTATGCCAGTCCAATGACGGAAGGGTTATGCCAGTCTAATGACGGAAGGGTTATAAGATGGTTATGCCAGTCCAATGAAGGGTTATAAGATGGTTATGCCAGTCCAATGACGGAAGGGTTATGCCAGTCTAATGACGGAAGGGTTATAAGATGGTTATGCCAGTCCAATGACGGAAGGGTTATGCCAGTCTAATGACGGAAGGGTTATAAGATGGTTATGCCAGTCTAATGACGGAAGGGTTATAAGATGGTTATGCCAGTCCAATGACGGAAGGGTTATAAGATGTTTATAACATGGTTATGCCAGTCTAATGACGGAAGGGTTATAAGATGGTTATGCCAGTCTAATGACGGAAGGGTTATAAGATGGTTATGCCAGTCTAATGATGGAAGGGTTATGACATGGTTATAAGATGGTTATGCCAGTCCAATGACAGAAGGGTTATGCCAGTTTAATGACGGAAGGTGTAAGTAAAATGTTCTGCTGTGCAGAAAGTGTTTTCTGCCATGTAACCCTGCAGTAGAAATAATGTGTCAATCTTCTGTCTTTCAAACTGTCAAATGAAAGCAACTGGAGCTATTAGTCTCTTAACTTGGACAAATGCTGACAAACAGCTTTAATTTTTAATGTTTGATAGCATCATGAAATATTTGTGGAGGAGCTGGTGTGGACTCTGAGCAGAATGAAACTGACAGCTCTGGTAGGAGTGAGCTTGTTTCTATCTCTCTCTCTCTCTCTCTCTCTCTCTCTCTCTCTCTCTGTCTCTCTCTCTCTCTCTCTCTGTCTCTGTCTCTCTCTCTCTGTCTCTCTCTCTTTCTCTCTCTCTGTCTCTCTCTCTCTCTCTTTCTCTCTCTCTCTCTCTCTATCTCTCTCTCCCTCTCTCTCTCTCCACCTCTACCTACTGCTCTTTGAGCTGAATAATTGTCATTGCTCCTCTCTTTAAAGCGCGGAGTTCCACTCGCCTGACAGAATACAAACTTCTCCTTCGGTAACTGCCACACGAGACACACTCAGCAAGCTAAGGAGCACTCGCACACACACACACTCACACACACACACACACACACACACACACACACACACACACACACACACTCACACACACACACACACACACACACACAAACACATGAGACACACTCAGCAAGCTAAGGAGCACTTGCACACACACACACTCACACACACATACACTCGCAAGGTGTGTTACAAGGCATCAGCATCCACTGGTAAAAAAGACAACAATAGAACGCACACACACACACGTACAGATACACACACACACGCATACACACACACATACACGCACACACATGCATACCCACACGCTCAAACACACACGCACACACACACACGCATACCCACACGCACGCATACACTTATTTGTAACAGAAACATACAAGCACACACATACACACGTGCACCCCAGTCATCCGTAACTGAAACGTACACACACACATATACACACACACACACACACACACACACACACACACACACACTCACTTCACACAGCATCCTCTAGGAGAACTGTGCCAGGGAAGCACAAAGACAGGCTTTTACTGGATGGAGAACTCTTTAGACACCATCAGATTACCATCATCATCACCATCAGTGTTAATAAGGCTTTGGCCATCAGGTCATAATGCACCAGTGCCTATGTCAGTGTTAATAAGGCTTCATCAGGTCATAATACACCAGTGCCTATGTCAGTGTTAATAAGGCTTTGGCCATCAGGTCATAATGCACCAGTGCCTATGTCAGTGTTAATAAGGCTTTGGCCATCAGGTCATAATGCACCAGTGCCTATGTCAGTGTTATTAAGGCTTTGGCCATCAGGTCATAATGCACCAGTGCCTATGTCAGTGTTATTAAGGCTTTGGCCATCAGATTACCATCATCATCACCATCAGTGTTAGTAAGGCTTTGGCCATCACACACACACACACACACGTACAGATACACACACACACGCATACACACACACACATACACCAGTGCCTATCAATCTATTGTTGATGGTAAAGGCCTGAGAGCAGAGACGTTCTTCATTCAGAAGAAAAGCACATGGAGCCAGAATGTGTGATACATTTGTCCTACTTTTGAGCACATTTAAAACACACAGGCGTGTGTGTGTGTGCATTTGAGTGTGTTTGTGTTTGAGTGTGTTTGTGTGTGTGTGTGTTTGAGAGTGTGTGTTTGTGTGGTGTGTGTGTTGTGTTTGAGTGTGTTTGTGTGTGTGTGTTTGAGAGTGTGTGTGTGTGTGCGTTTGAGTGTATTTGTGTTTGAGTGTGTGTGTGTTTGAGTGTGTGTATGTGTATATCGCTGTGCATGTTCGTGTGTGTGTGTGTGTCTGTGTGTTCCTGCATGTGTGTGTGTAGGCTGTTGATGGTGCTGTGTTCTGCCTGTTGACCTCATTACTGG
>NW_024879821.1:27500-35000 GCF_900700415.2 Clupea harengus | reverse complement strand
CTGTCCAACGACCTCAACCCACACACACACACACACACGCACACACACCACACGCTCACATACACACACGTCCACACACACAACAAGCAGCCATGATGGATGCTTCATAGGAGGCTTTTATTGGAGTCATTTTGCAGGGAGATAAAGTTTGTAATTAATGTCTCGATTCTGTAATCTCTCATTTGTTTCAATCGTCTAAAGGTGACTTTTTGGTGGGGGATGGAGAACAATGGACACGCAAGCAGACAGAAGTTTGGCAGAGGAGGGGAGAGGCGCTGCAGAAGTGCTGAATAACAATGCACACACACACACACACACACACACACACACACACACATACTCCCAATGCCCTCATCCATCAGCTCACGCTGGGAATGGCCCACAACTCAGCCCACGGAGCAGCTCCTGGGAGGGGCATGACAACACTATGCACAGTACACACACTACACACACTTTAGATATCACAGGGAGTATGCACACTACACACACCCATAAGATAACAAAGGGAGTATGTACACTTCACACACTACACACACTAAAGATAACCCAGGGAGTATGTACACTACACACACTTCACACACTACACACACTAAAGATAACACAGGGAGTATGTACACTACACACACTTCACACACTAAAGATAACCCAGGGAGTATGCACACTACACACACTACACACACTAAAGATAACCCAGGGAGTATGCACACTACACACACTAAAGATAACCCAGGGAGTATGCACACTACACACACTACACACACTAAAGATAACCCAGGGAGTATGCACACTACACACACTAAAGATAACCCAGGGAGTATGCACACTACACACACTTAAGATAACACAGGGAGTATGCACACTACACACACCCATAAGATAATAAAGGGAGTATGTACACTTCACACACTAAAGATAACCCAGGGAGTATGCACACTACACACACTACACACACTTTAGATAACACAGGGAATATGCATACTACACACACCCATAAGATAACACAGGGAGTATGAATACTACACACACTTAAGATAATAAAGGGAGTATGTACACTTCACACACTAAAGATAACCCAGGGAGTTTGCACACTACACACACTAAAGATAACCCAGGGAGTATGCACACTACACACACACTTTAGATAACCCAGGGAGTATGCACACTACACACACCCATAAGAGAGTATGCCGTAAACAGACACTAAACAGTCCATTAACACCATAGTGTGCTCGACTGAAACAGCTCATGTAAGCAGAGAAAGATCATGCCCACAGACCAGCTCATGTTACCCTTTTCAAACGGCAGAGATAAAAAATAATGCATTCATATTGGCCCATCGTCTGCTGGATATGAACCAGGATTAGTTGCAATAATCTTCCCCTGTTTCACCTGTAGCTCACCCACGTACCCGAACACATCTACATATTTATACTCCCACCTCAAAGCTATTTTTCACATCTGCCAATCAAGTCTGCTTCGACATCAATCATGTCTGCTTCAACATCACTCACATTTAGTAGAACTAAGACTACCTGCGAAAGCCTCATTTAGATCCACTGTCACGCTCCTATATGCACCTTCTGTTTACAGCACCTAGCACAGCCCTATATGCACCTAGCACACCTAGCACAGCCCTATATGCACCTAGCACACCTAGCACAGCCCTATATGCACCTTCTGTTTACAGCACCTAGCACACCTAGCACAGCCCTATATGCACCTTCAGCCCCAGGGAGAAGAAACACATTGTGTGACTGAATCAGGAGGAACTTCATATCTGAAGAACACATAAGATGTTTGAACGTTTGAAGTATGTAGTTCACAGGTAAGTATGTAGTTCACAGGTAAGTATGCAGTTCACAGGTAAGTATGCTGGCGAAGCCTAAATAAAGGGTTAAGGAAACTCCAGGACAGGGCTTTATTCTGACTCATGTTGGAGTGATGCCACCTGGCATCAGTGTTGTGCATGAACGCGTTCAAAAGAACGCGTTCATTTAACACGTTCATTTTTATGAGAACGATGAACTGAACGCAACTTCATGACAAATAATGAATTTGAACGGTGAACACGTTCATATTATCTGAGGTCCAGCGCCACTGAGGTCTAGCTAAAACATTACGGAACGTTTTCCTTCTGCTGAGGAAAGACACTGTCTAAATCGAATGCTTGTACCATGTCGTTGCTCAGTACCTGTTAAAAAGGCCATAGTAATTATTTGTTAAATTGCCCAGACAGACCATGTTTCGGTAAATGACCATATTTGGTAATTGCGTTGGTCATGTGACTCCACTTCTCACGGTGCAATGTTTTGATATCGCTTCATGGCATATTTAGATGGAGTAGCAGTTAACTTCGGGCATATTTTCACATAATTGAACGTTGCACTTAGTTGAAGTTGTGTGCGTCCATGTATACGTGAGTTTGACTTTGTAGCTTACCTTGTCATTATGTGTTTGTTATAGTTTAGCTTTCTCATCATTGTTACGAGCACTGTCACTTAATTGATCTAGCATGATGCACTGTTCGTGAACTCGCTTAGCATAAGCTGCTAATGTACAAATACAAGTGTTACAGGGTTTACCCATGCTAACATTTGAGTGGTCTTTCATTTAGTGTACATGCCCTTGTTGATCTGAGATTAAGCCAGTAGCATATCATTGCTGAAGAGCAAGTTATTATTATTAGTTCCCTGTATAATTCATTATTTAAATGGTACTACATACTAATTTAAAAAAAAATGAAAATGAACTGAACTATGAACTAGTTCAGAATTTAAATGGTGAACTATGAACGTGAACGATTCATGTTTACTTGTATGAACTGAACTTTGAACTAGTTCATGAGAGGTGTGAACGTGCACAACACTGCCTGGCATGGTGCCCAGTGAACCCTAACCTGGCATGGTGCCCAGTGAACCCTAACCTGGCATGGTGCCCAGTGAACCCTAACCTGGCCTGATCAGACCCATACAGCAGCTGTCCCGATGCCCCACGTTACAGGAAGTGAAGATGACAGCAGAGGCAGTTCATGGAAGTAGGTGTAAATAACAAACGCCTGATCCGAGTGTGTGTGTGTTTGTGTGTGTGTGTGTTTGTGTGTGTGTGTGTGTGTGTGTGTGTGTGTGTGTGTGTGTGTGTGTGTGTGTGTGTGTGTGTCTGCAGACCTCCTCCCACCCCTGGAGAGAACCTGCTGCACTAAAGGCACCCCGACAGGAAATTGGACATCAGTGAGAATACTAAATGGGCATTGTGCTGCGGAGAACAACACAGCCAACCTCAACACATCGTGCTGGGGAGAACAACACAGCCAACCTCAACACACACACACACACACACACACACACACACACACTCAACACATCGTGCTGCGGAGAACAACACAGCCAACCTCAACACATCGTGCTTCGCATCAAGGGGAAGGGCTGATTACAGGGCAAAGGAGCCATGTATTAATAAGGCCTGAATTTCTGACGTTGTTCATTGAAGTTACTTTTAATGTGAACGCACAAAATTACATCACAATCTATTATCAAATACCTAGAGAGCTGGAACCTAGAGAATAACAGAGATAAAAGAAGAGTTCATTTGGGACGTTTCACAGAGAAAATATGAGCTCTGGTCTGGTGAAATTATAATTGCATTGATGAAAATCAGGTTGTGCCTTCTGCTTGGCCATGGTCTCCATAAACAAATGAAAGCAGAGGAAAGAGACAAAGGCCTGGACTGATGCTGGTAATGAGGCAGACACACACACACACACACACACACACACACACACACACACACACACACACACACACACCGCTGGTTGTTGTGCTCCCCAGCTGCGCTGACCACATCATAGCTCATTAGAGGGTTGAAGCTAACGATGAATGGCGCAGTCTCTGCTGGCCTGATCAAGAGCGCGCGTGAGGCAGCTGGGTGGATTCCTCCCGGTGGTTTAACCTTTCCCCTGTCCTCATCACCTACGCACACCCCAGCCTATGCTGGATTGTCAAGACAAAGTTCAATTAGCAAGAAGAACATGGCAGCGCCTAATGCCTCGAGCCTCAATCCTGCTGGGGTGGTGTTGGTCAGTGCTGTGTGCTGAAGATAATGACTTGTAGGAAAGGCCGGTTTTTAAACCTGTGAATCAAGCAAACATCTTGGACACGGCAGCACTCTAAAGGGTCTGTGTGCAGAATGTTTGATCTTTTGATGAAGTACTCGAATGAATATTGATGGACAGTATGGCATGAGAACCCAATCCTATCCCATATCGGCTATTCATTACTTCTCAAGTCCTGAGTCTCTTAGTAAAATATTCACGTTAGTCTTACGTGAGCACACACACACACACACACACACACACTTAGAAACAGTTGAAAAGGTTTCATCTCCCCAGACAATCGTAGGTGTTGGCAGGAAATGCTGCATTGTATAGAGCACTGTTGTAGTATGATAGATCCTATACATTTCTATCATATATATATATATACACACACAAACACACACACACACACACACACACACACACACACAAACACCCACACACACACACACACCAAAAAACACACAAACAGGTCATATATATATATAAATATCCTTGTGCGGCAGGAAAGAGAATTTATTAGGGCGGTAAAACATGTGAGGGGTAGAATAATTGATCTGCGTGCAAAGACCAGATCAACCACATCCTGAGGGGAAGAGGGAGAGAACGGAGAGAACGGAGAGAAAGGAGAGTGGCCGATACTGGAGCGGTGCCGGGCCAGAACAGTGCCAGCCCTGGACCGGGGAGGGGGGGGGGCACAGACATGAATGATGATCCTGTCCAAAAAAACAACAACAGCTAGGAGCGAGGTGTCAGTGATGAGAATGTAATTTGAAAAATGCCTAAAATCACTGGAGAGGAATGAGCACACAAACACACACACACACACACACAGACACACACACACACAGGTCATCTCACCTCACAGAGAGGAATGAGAACACAAACAGGTCATCTCACCTCGCAGGCCATCTCACATTCCTCTGTGTGTGTGTGTGTGTGTGTGTGGACATGCATGGGGAGACTGCTCAGTTCCTCCTCTGTGTGTGTGTGTGTGTGTGTGTGTGTGTGTGTGTGTGTGTGTGTGTGGACATGCATGGGAAGACTGCTGCTCAGTTCCTTCCTCCTCTCCTATTAGTGATCAGAGGCGTCTGGGAGTGCAAGCGAGCGCTGGTCTCATCGTCTCACACACACACACACACACACACACACACACACACAAGCGAGCGCTGGTCTCATCGTCTCAGTCCCCAGCGCTGGCAGGCCTGATCAAAGGGCCCGCACCACACACACACACACACACACACACACACACACACACAAAACACACACACACAAGCGAGCGCTGGTCTCAGTGTCTCAGTCCCCAGCGCTGCAGGCCTGATCAAAGGGCCCGCACAACAGCTAACATGCAGCAATGTGTTTGTGTGCAACGATAATGTGCTCCCCTACACACACACACACACACACACACACACACACACACACACACACACACACACACGCAGAGCCCTCTGATCCCCATCCACACACTAACGGCATCTGATTAGCGGCCACAGTGTTGTGTGGTGAACAGTGAGAAACCCAGCGGTGGCGGTTGCGTTGAGCTCGGACCAGCGGTGGTGGCGGTGACGATGATGGCGGTGGTGGCGGTGGTGGCAGCGGTGGGCTCGGACCAGCGGTGGTGGTGGCGGCGTGGCAGCGGTGGGCTCGGACCCGAGCGCGGCGGATTAGAGGAGTCAAAGGCCTTACAGCGCGGTGCAGCCAGGAGCGCGGGCGGGGGGCGGGGGGGCACACAATGGTCAGGAAAAGCACAAACACTAATTGGGAGATTATTATTATTTGGGCAGGTGGCTGGGATCAACCTCAGAGGATGGGATCACCTACTTGCCCGTGACTCAGAAGGCGGGGGGGCGAGGGGGGGCTGGGGGCGCAGTTGGTGGCAGAAGGCGGTGGAACTCCAAACTCAACAGCAGAGCGCAGCAGAGACCCAGCTTCTCTAGGCCTAACCCGGCCATACACACACACACACACACACACACACACACATCCTCAGCTTCTCTAGGCCCAGCCTGGCCAGGCGAGATGAGAAGAGACACAGGACTCACACATGTCAACAGCCTGTCACCTCCAAGTCACACCAAGTACACACACGCACACACACACACACACACACACGCACACACCGCGTCACGACACACATCTCACCCGTCACTCTGGTCCATACGCCCGAGATCCAAACACAAAGAGGCACCAAGTACACACACACACACACACACACACACACACACACACACAAAGAGGCCCACACCTGCCTCTCCTTCACTGCCTACCCCAAAATATGCAAATAACACAAGATAAATTCTCCCACAGGCAATAATTAATTTAATCTATTTTATGGGAAAATTGTCTGCAATTACAGCCTCGCAAACAGTCCAATTGATATAGTGTGTTTTTTCTGTCCTCTCCCATTATTGTGGGGAAGTATTCATAATAATGGTGCGGCTAATTAATTCACTCTTCTTGCAGCAGTAGAGTGTCTTTAATGTGTGTGTGTGTGAGTGTGTGTGTGTCTTTAAAATCCCCACGCCACTGTGTTTCTTAAGCAAGGAGACGCTCCCAGAAGCTTTCTATTTATCTGACGTCTGCAACAACAAACCGCTCTGCCAGCAGCACGGGCACCCTAATGAGATGCGGTCCGCAGTCATTCATTTCTCCCCTGCCTGCCTGCCTGCCTGCCTGCCTGCGCTAAATGAATCCTGGCCAAATGGCGGTGCAGACCTTGGCCCGGCTAATTCCACTATCTTAAATGATTTTCATTACTGATTAAAGAAAACCATTGACCTTCTGTTTATTCAGCACACCGCAAGTACACAAAGCACAGAGTACGCCTGAGCTTAAGGATAATGCTGATATCACAGGGAATACACACACACACACACACACACACACCTATCTAACAGAGCACAAAGGACAGCATATCCATTACAACACAACTACTCATTTTATAGAGGACAGTAGGTACTCTGCACACACACTTGCCATTCAGTGGATCATGATGCATGATTTGCAGTAGCCCACACACACACACACACACACACACACACACACACACACACACACTTGCCATTCAGTGGATCATGATGCATGATTTACAGTAGCCCACACACACACACACACACACACACACACACAGACACACACACACACACACACACACACACACACACACTTGCCATTCAGTGGATCATGATGCATGATTTACAGTAGCCCACACACACACACACACACACACACACACACACACACTTGCCATTCAGTGGATCATGGAATGCCTGATTTACAGTAGCCCGTGGCTAAATGGCTGTGGTCTCTGGTCGCCTGGTTGAGCTCTGGCTGTGTGTGAGGATTTGGCAGGCTGGAGGGCTGGAGCTGGCCGTGTTATTGTTTGTTGTTGTTGTTGTGTTGTG
>NW_024879821.1:10000-15000 GCF_900700415.2 Clupea harengus | reverse complement strand
ACGGTGTGTGGATGCTGCTGTCTTAATGTGGAGCACGGAGAGAGAGGCACGCCGCTCACACACATCAATGCCTGTCGCTGTACCAAACTTCAATCCCAGCATGCCGAGCGGGGAAGCCTGCATCTCAGCCTCCTTGAAGGAAGGCTTGTTTAGACTGTTTGTCCTGCAGCAATATGCAAAACATCTCTCCCTCCACGCCTCTCCATGCTTTCCTCTCTGTATACTCTCTCACACACACACACACACACACACACACACACACAGAGAAGCACACACCCCCACCACACACACAGACACACAAACTCACACACACTAACTCACACACACAAACACAAACACATACACAGACAAACACAGACACACACACACACACACACACAGAGACACACAGTCACACACACACACAGACACACACAGACACACAAACTCACACACACAGACGCACACACACACAGACACAAACTCTCTCACACACACACACACACAGAGAGAGACACACACACACACACACACACACACTTCCCCCTCATCAGCAGATGCCACAGTAGGGCTCCTCCAGCAGGAGAGGCTCGAAGGGGAGTTGCCGGAAACGCGAGGAGCGAAGAGGAGGAGGAGGCGTAGGTGTGCTGCACTTCAGCAGTGGCTCTAGCGAGAGCGTCAAAACCAGATCGTATTAACACGCCTTCGCCTCCTAACCAGAGCACTGAGAACTCCCCCCACACGCAGATACAACTGCAGCTTCCTCCAGCCCCCCCGGCTGCAGGCAGGCAGCCCATATAAGAGCACTCAACTTCACAGGCTTCTGCTAATACACACCGCTAGCAAGCGTAAAAAATCTCATCTACATTCATATCAACACGGTCTTATTGGGGGGGAGCAGTCACAGCTGGATGCAGCTCACGCTTAAACAGTTCCCCACAAACAGGTCCATTCTACTTCAAAAGAGTGTATTTACAGTGCTGGCTATCCAACAGTTTATTCACTTCAATGCCCCGTGGAAAATAAAAATAAAAGTGCTGCTTTGCCAATATAAACACCAGAGGGGCGAGGAGGAGGAGGAGGAGGAGGAGGAGGGGAGAGCTGCGCTCCTGGAGCAGCAGGAGGATGAGACGTAGGAGGAGGAGGAGGAGGAGGAGGAGGAGGAGGAGGAGGTGAGAGCTGCGCTCCTGGAGGAGCAGGTGGAGGAGGAGGAGGAGTGTTGGCTCTCAGCGGAGGAGGAGGAGAGGAGGCAGGAGTGTTGGCTCTCAGCGGAGGAGGAGGAGGAAGAGGAGGCAGGAGTGTTGGCTCTCAGCGGAGGAGGAGCAGGTGGAGGAGGAGACAGGAGTGTTGGCTCTCAGCGGAGGAGGCAGGCCTGCTGCTCGGCAGGTAACATTGAGAAATTGACAAGCCCATTATGAGTGCAGAGGAAGCCCATTATGAGTGCAGAAGAAGTGCCAATTTAGCCACTGAGCACGTGTTGAGCAGCGTCTGCTTTCTGGCTTCCAGTTCAAAGCTGAAACAAAAGGCTCTTCTCTGATGATTGTGTGCGTTCACAGTCTTTGAGTTTCACCCAGTCGTCACCTCATAAATTACCCATCTGACTCCTTCATTATTTAAAATCTAGATCAAGAGAAAAAAAAATGTTTAAATGTTCAAATGGTCAAAACTTGACAAGGCTTTTCATGAATTCATTAGTGTTTGTGAGAGACGGCCGCTTCTGAAGCTCTAATGATGAAACACACACACCCTTTCAGAAGCTGGTGAAAGACCTGGCATTATGGGATGAACCTCATCAAAGGTAAGCACATGTCACTAATTAGGACGCCAGACTCCCGCACTGAAGGGCAGCCAGCGCCGTGAAAGGCCAGCACATCCCAAGACTCAATAAGAAGACATGACATTCATCACAGCCGTCTCCCCACGCACACACACACACACACACACACACACACACACACACACCACACACACACACTGCCTGTGTTCATCTGTGTGAGCGGGTGGCAGGGCCCATCAGAGCACAGTTCACACCCCTCACACACACCACACACACACACACACCACAACAACACACTGTGGTCTCCCCTCTCAGCTTCACTTCACAGGACTGTGACACGTGCTGGACACTCTGCTGGGGAGCCTGATGAAGGGAACACAGGCTGGCATCTTCCTGTGATCCGTGTGTGTGGGTCCAACACGACCAGAAACCTCCAGCAGCTCTCCCAGCGCAGAGAGAGGATGCCGCACACTCACCGCACACACACACACACACACACACACACACACACACACACACACATTCACCGCAGGCCTTGACGGACGTTAGAACACTGCTTAAAGGGAATCAACCGCTTGCAGACAGTCAGGAATTTCAATGAGCTCTTGGCTACATTGATTTAGCTGACTTGGAATGGAATGCATGCAAGCCTGATGTGGACTCTCTGCGTGGGACTCCGGCCAAGCCCCCGAGCCAATCATCAGAGTGAAGACGGGGGGGGGGGGGGGGGGGGGGGGGGGGGGGGGGCGTTCCTGCAGGCTAGTCGTCCTGGTGTGTGTATGTGCACAACCTGCCTGGGGCGGACATGGGGGGCGGACATGGGGGGGGCACGTAGTGTGTGGTTTTACTTTCTTTCCTAACTGATGGTAATGGAAGACAGAAGAAGAGTGGCAGAATTAAAAATCTACTATATACTGTCTATAATGCAACCTCCAACACACAGGTATATTACAAATACTAATACACTCGATACACTACACTCATTCTTAGGGCTGTACACAGCTAGCAATAACTGTAACGACAACTTTAACTATATACGATATGAGCATACACACACAGACCAACTGTAAGAAACAGTGTGTGTGTGTCCTGTGTGTGTGTGTGTGTGTGTGTGTGTGAGTGTGTGTGTGTGTGTTTGACGGAGTGTGTGTGTGTGTGTGTGTGTGTTTGACGGAGTGTGTGTGTGTGTGTGTCTGTGTGTGTGTGTGTCTGTGTGTGTGTGTGTGTGTGTGTGTGTGTGTGTGTGTGTGTGTGTAGAGTACTCCTGCTAGAGCCTCCAGACCCTGCAGCAGTGTCTAGTGTGTGTGTGTGTGTGTGTGTGTGTGTGTGTCTAGCACAGGGCAGTAAATGAGGAGGATTGATAGAGCAGCCTCCTTGGAGGTGATGAGGGCTTTCTGCACAACCAGGGAAAATCCAGGCAACTCAGCACCCCCGCCTGCCCATAACACACCCCCACACCCCCCCACCCCCACACCCCCACACACCCCCACACCCCCACACACCCCCACACCCACACCCCATAACAGCACCCCCACACCCCCACACCCCCACACACCCCCACACGCCCCACACCCCACACCCCCACAACAGCACCCCACACCCCCCACACCCCCCACACCCCCACACCCACACACCCACACACACCCCACACACCCCACCACACCCCCGCACCCCCCACCCCCACACCCCCATAACAGGCCACACATGAACACGTGGGGTGGCGTGCTGGGCGCCGTTTACCATTTTTCACAAATATTTCCAAGCCGGGCAGCGTAATGATGGGGCGCCCTGCAAGGCAGTTAGTACACACACACACACACACACACACACACACACACACACAGAGTTAATACAGAGGTAATTTAGGCCACCTCGGGGAGCCTTTACATTTAATTCAGGCATTTGGGGATGATGCCTGGCTGTGACAATGGCCATCCATCTTTCTTAACAGTCCTAATCTTTATGGAGGATCCTGGGCTCAGGTAGTGCTTTTGATGGATAACTCCTCTCTCCTCTTCTTCCTCCTCCTCCTCCTCCCCCCAGCCAGAAGACATTTTGTTATCAGACGGGGAAAGCTGCACAGCCCAGAGGAGAGATGTGAGCTGGGAGCCGAGAGCTTCTGAGCGGCGGGGTGGTAGAGAGCGGCCGGCGCCTCCTTGTGGTGGGATGGTAGAGAGCGGCGCCTCCTTGTGGTGGGGTGGTAAAGAGCGGCCGGCGCCTCCTTGTGGCGGGATGGTAAAGAGCGGCGGCGCCTCCTTGTGGTGGGATGGTAAAGAGGGGCGCCACCTTGTGGTGGGATGGTAAAGAGCGGCGCCTCCTTGTGGCGGGATGGTAGAGAGCGGCCGGCGCCTCCTTGTGGTGGGATGGTAAAGAGCGGCCGGCGCCTCCTTGTGGTGGGATGGTAAAGAGGGGCGCCTCCTTGTGGCGGGATGGTAAAGAGCGGCCGGCGCCTCCTTGTGGTGGGATGGTAAAGAGGGGCGCCTCCTTGTGGCGGGGTGGTAAAGAGCGGCGCCTCCTTGTGGCGGGATGGTAGAGAGCGGCCGGCGCCTCCTTGTGGTGGGGTGGTAAAGAGCGGCCGGCGCCTCCTTGTGGCGGGATGGTAAAGAGCAGCGCCTCCTTGCCTCCATGCCGACGGAGAGCCGGGAGTACAGGCCAGACAAAGAAGTTGCGTCTGGGCTAGCTGCCCACTGCCTGCTCACACACACACACACATACAAACACACACACACACACACACACACAAACACACAGACACACACACACACCCCCACACACACACACACCCACACACACACACACACACACACACATACAAACACACACACACACACACACCCACACACACACACACACACATACAAACACACACACACACACCCCCCCCACACACACACACAAACACACACACACACCCACACACACGCACATAGGGTGTTTGTTCAGCGGTCAGTGGCTGGACGGGAGCAGCACATGAGCTCTGGACAGTGTCTACAGTGTGTGTGTGTGTGTGTGTGTGTGTGTGTGGGTGTGCATGCCAAACAAAACTGATGAGAGATATGGATTCCACTACACCGCTAGTGTTCTGCAAACTGCTACACAAATGCTGCTCATCAGCACTAACACACTTACCCAAGACTGGTCAGATACACTGCGTTGTGTATTAGGACACAAGTCCTCTGCACTAACACATTATACAACAGCCAGTTATCTAAGCTCATCATCGCCACCATGTTACACAACCACT
>NW_024879821.1:0-2500 GCF_900700415.2 Clupea harengus | reverse complement strand
ACACACATACACACACCCATCACACACACACACACACTCATCACACACATACATACACACATTAACAACACACACACACACACCATAACACACACACTCATCACACTCACACACACACTCCTCACACTATAACAACATGTGCTGATGATGATGTTAACCCTCACACTGATAGTGATGATGATGATGATGATGATGATGATGTTGGTGATGATGATGATGATTTAGTTGATATTGATGTTAGTGATTATGAAGATGATAACTAATATTGATAATGATGATGACGACGGTGATGATGCTGATGATGATGATGATGACTACTGTGACGAAGATGGTGATGGCGATGACACTAATATAGATAATGATGATGACGGTGATAATGATGATGATGACAATGAAGATGATGATGACAACGGTGATGAAGACGGTGATGAAGATGACACTGATGATTTAGTTGATATTGATGTTAGTGATTATGAAGATGATAACTAATAGTGATAATGACTGTGATGACAAAAACACCAAATGATTCGCTCTCCAGTAGTGCCTTTGTGGTGATGAGATGAGATGAGATGAGGTGAGATGAGATGAGATGAGATGAGATGAGATGAGATGAGATGAGGTGAGATGAGATGAGATGAGGTGAGATGAGATGAGCCTACTTCTTGCTTTTCTCCTTCACAGGGCCAATTGAGGCCACTCCAGGCCCCCAGAATTACCTGATCCCATGACTAACACACTAACACCCCTCTCCACACACACACACACACACACACACACGCACGCACACACACAAACACACACGCGCTCCTGTTAAACTTCAATCAATATCAGCCCTGACAGACAGGAGATGCTACTCTCCACAGACCACAACACACACACACACGTTCTCACACACACACGTTCTCACACACACACACACACAAGTTCTCACACACACACACAGAGTCAACAGGAGCTTCACTCAACCCTCAAAAACTACATTATCAGTCTGATTAAAGTCTGCTACCAATCCAATTAGGCTTAGCTTTGGCCAAGAAAACAACATAATTATTTAACAATCCTGACTAACAAATACATGTGAGAGCGGATAAAAGTACAACAAATGTACAATTCATAGCCTATTGATTATTCTCTTTACTTCTCTCATTCCCATTTCTGATTGAAGCACAAGAGAGAGACCAAGAGTGCAGGAAACTCAGCTTTTACACACAAGAACATCTCTGTCAAATGTAAAATTCATATTCTTATTGAATACATGCGGCCAAGAACATCTTCCTGATAATATCCTTCAAATAAGAACTCTAACTCGAGGAAAATGAAGTCGAAAACGTGATTATTTTATTTATAACCTCCGGCCGATCTCCAGCCAAATAACAGGATTGGATGATTCATTAGCCACCAAACTGGTTAAGGCAGCGCCAAGCGCTGAGTGTGTTTTCACACACACACACACACACACACACACATATATCTGGGAGAGCCTCTCAAGCATTCCATTTTTCTGATAATTTTTTTACTGAAATTATTCTTTGAAGTACAAGGAAAAAACAGAAAGTATTTGATAGCAATGGCAGAAAAAGGTTTAGGCCCGTGTTTAATATATGCTGAAGACACACACTCACATACATACACACACACACACACACACACACAAACACATACACATACACACACACACAAGCACACACAGACACACACACCACTGAAGGTCGACACACCAAGTTCCAGCAAGCTACTGTGCTGTCTGGGAAAGCAGATATAGAGTTGAAAAGTGAAGATCAAAACACCATTTCCACCCCTGGGCTTCCTCCCGCCAATAAATAAATAAAAGGTGGGCTCTATATTGTGAAATAAAGCTGGGTTCTCCAAAGACCAGATAAAGGTTAGCGAGTGTCCTTCCTCGCGCTCGGACTCAGCACAGACTTCATCTCCAAATGTCAAATGAAGAAAATGGCTGTAAAATATTTTACTGTGAAGACAGAGCAGACTGCAGGGGAGGGACTTCACAGGATAAACTGCCAGGTCAAAGGTCATCCAAACCCAAACATAGTTATTCACACACTATGCCCACATACACATACACATACACACACACACACACACACACCGTTCAGGCCCACATGGCACAGCCAGACTGATCCCACCAAACCACACCAGATCCAGCCGGACCCACACACACACACACACACACACACACACACACACACACACACATACACACACACACAAACACATACACATACACATACACACACACACACACACACACACACACACACACACACACACACAAACACATACACATACACACACACACACATATACACACACACTAAGCCTTAGGTATACTCTGACCAATGGCAGCAGAATCAGCATGCAAATACACCCAGTTCCAAGGAGAGGGATCCAAGGCCTTTCATGATGCCACTGTTTCTAAATGATGAACCCTCATTCACTGCAAGCGAGCAGAGAGTACAATTCAGCCGCGTGTGAACGCAAT
>NW_024879820.1:40000-55000 GCF_900700415.2 Clupea harengus | reverse complement strand
CACACACACACACACACACACACACACACACACACACACACACACACAGGAAATCAATGCCTATTAAACCCTCTCATTTATTATCATTAGCATGGATAAAAGTTTGATGCCTCTATGAGTGGGGCCCCTGAGTCACCCGAGGGGTCCTTGCAGTAAGCTGGATCAAATCTAGAGCACTTCTGCGTACCCAGGTCTCGCATTGTATCCGTGACGATCACGCTCTTCCGCATTTTAGGTCTCATGGGCTTTCCACACTCAGTGGCATAGAATGATCATTACCATCACTACCGTGCAGTGCGAGTGTGAGTGTGAGACTGCCCTGTTCACACGGTGTGGCTCGCTACGTCTGCGTTGCAGTTTTATGCTACGAGTCAACGCTGTTTCAGTATTCAGTGGGTCAGCACCTTCATCCAGTGTGGGGGCCCTTCCATCACTGAACAACTATTATTTATATATGGTGAACAAGCGTTGCATGTTCAACATGCATTTAACAATGTTTATACGTGCTGTGTGTGTGTGTGTGTGGTGTGTTGTGTGTGTGTGTGTGTGTGTGTGTGTGTGTGTGTGTGTGTGGAGGTGGCTCACGGATTTCAATCACTGACCTCCCAAATTTCACTCATGTTACTTGACAGGAATACTCTTGGCTTCTCCTCCCCCTCTCTCTTCCCCAACTCAATTGGCGCCAATAAAACACATAAAACATTAAAAACCACCAACCGGCAAGGTTTAGTTTAGTAAAGATGTGTTTAAACCTCTCTTTCTTCCTCTTTCTCCCCGCTCGCTTTCTCTCTCTCTTCCTCTTTCTCCATTCCCTCCATCTCTTTTCCTCTCTTCGTCACTGTCTCTGGCAGCCCTGTCTGTCTCGTCTCCTTCATTCTGTACCTGTCTGTCTCTGCAGCCCTGTCTGTCTCCGTCTCCTTCGTTCTGTACCTGTCTGTCACTGCAGCCCTGTCTGTCTCCGTCTCTTCATTCTGCACCCTGTCTGTCTCAATGGATCAGTGCACACCGATGTACCCCATACTCACCGATTGATTTCCGATGGAGACACGGTCATCTTGATGGAAACACGGCCATCTTAATGGAGACACCGTCCTCATGTTGTCTAATGCCTGTGATGCAAAGAAGTGGTAGAAGTCATTACAGTCAAGGGGCAAACCTCTCCTTATGGAGAGAAAACCTTGAGCTTCAGACTTATCTCTGATCCTAACCACTGGTCCCCCCCCCCCCCTGTTTACCTGTAGAAACCGCAATCATAATCTTATCTTATATTATCATCTTATCACCACTGTCCACATCACTTAACTGTGATCAGCCTCTCTTGCCCTGTTTAAACATTATCTTATGGATCCTCACTACCACTAACCGTCATCATTGTCGACGTCATCTTCGTCATCTTCATCTTCGTCATCGTCATAGTCATAAATATCACCACGGCAGTATTACGCTAACTTTCAGTGCACAATATGCAGTGTAAAGCAGAGTGCAGGGGAGTCAGCTGAAGAACACCACAGGGCCATGTTTCCAGAATCTTCTTTCTGTTTTCCGTTGCATTGTCATTCTCATCATTCCACTCCTGTCTCCAGGGTGACGGATGCATAGCAGAGAGAGTTTCTTGGCACACAAGTGCCATGCTTTCCCTAGGGTTAGACAGCTGCCTTCAAACACCACACACACACACACACACACACACCACACACACACACAGACAGACAGACACACACACAAACACACCACCACACACACACACACACACACACACACACACAGGGACACACACAGACTTTACACTGATCGCATAGTCACGCACATACATTCACACACATACTTTCACATTTACACGCCACACATTCGCATGCGCACACACTTACACACTGCATATACACTCACTCTCTCTGTCTTTCACACACACACACACAAACACACATAAACGCACACCACACACATAAACAGACCATACACACCTACACATTTTGTGATGACTTTGGTGTTCCTTTTCTTTTCTATTCTGGATGCCAGTCTTGTTTACATCACAGCCGATGAGATTGCCTTGGCTCAGAGGCCTTCTGAAACCTCACCCATGGGTGACAGGGCTGGGGTGAGCAGACTGGGCCATAACTCTGAGGGTTTAATACATATCATGGATAGTGGCAAACCCGTGGTAATGATATCTTGCCCCCTTAGGTCAGATTATACAATTTATGAATTCCTGATTGAACAATTGGCACTGCGAGTGGAGTGAGTGAGTGAGTGAGTGATGTGAGTGAGTGGGGATACGCTGGCACAACCCCACTTGGACTCTTCACCGCTAGTAATCACTCCGTGGTTGATATACTTCTGCCGGTGAGTTTGTGCTTTGTCAACATTCCATTGTTTTGAAAGCGAGTGAGAGAGTGAGTGAGGAGAGGGAAGAAATATAGTGGGGGGAGTGTAGGCCTACAAATGAACATGGAACATGCAAGACAGGTGAGGGTGCAAATCAATGTGCACAAATAGCCTCTCTGACTCAACTTGACCTCAGAGTGACAGTATTCATTGCTTGGCAACGCTTGGTGCCAGAAACAAAGGTTTAAACTATTGTTTGGGGGCGGAGAATAATAAACAAAAAACTAAATCAAATGTAATTTGGTGACCTCAAATTCAATGAATCGGTAGGAGAGCTTGTTGTTTGAAAACAGTATGACAGTCGTTCGTCGCGCTGGTAAAGGACATCCGTCCCAGTTGTGATTACCTGCAGCACACATGACACCTGAATCACGCCTGTGAGGATATCCTTACCCACCTCATTTTCTCTCCTGTCATATTTCTTAATTAACTGCCATTTTTAACGGTCGCTTCAGTTCATTAATACATCATCAAATGGAGCCTTCACTTAGTCTAATGCAGTATTCTAATCACATATTTGTGTTCGTACTCCTTAAAGGGTTACAGTAACCATTGAGGGATGAATATTCAAATTAAACTGAATGTTATTAATGATATTAAAATTAAACTGAATGTTATTAATGGATATTAAAATTAAACTGAATGTTATTAATGATATTAAATTAAACTTGCATGCAGTGGGAATCACAGGACTCCCAAAGTAAGAAGCACAGTGTTCTCTGTCCACGACCTTGAACTTCTCTGCATGTTCTCAGTCTGCTCCAGTCTGTGTCTCTGTCTTGCCTCATTGATCTCCGATCATCATGAGTCCACTGATGAGCTCAATCAGATGTATTCAGATCATTTTGCACAGGAAGAGGTCTATTTATACCATACCTCTGAGCAGGATTTGAAAGAGCGTGACCAGACTGTAGAGCGTACAGGTGTGTAAGTGACACTGAGCCTTTCTCTTCTGCAGCGTAGAACTGCTGCACGTCAAAAATGGGATGGTCTGAAATGTGATCAAAGATGCTGTTGCTGCTGTTTTTCTCCTAGTTTGTTCGATATCGATGGACATGTTTGGGTTTAGCGCACAGGGGCTTTTGTTGACATGCTGTAGGTGCCTCAATAGGGTGGTCCTGTCATTGGGCAGAGTGATTAACGAGAGTTGATTATTAATGAATGGATGAATCAACCAATCAAAGCTGTTTGCATTGGAGCTCGGAAAGCACTTCATCATGGTTGACGGGAGCGCTGACATGCTGATCCGACCGCAACCAGCGTTGATGTGAGCAACATGAGGACTCCTGGAGGTGTGTGTGCGTGCGTGTGTGTGTGCGTCCGTGTGTGTGTGAGCGTGTGTGAGCCATAAAGGTTGTACACATTGTTTGATTCATAGGCTGTGTGTGGTGGTGGGTCTGTGTAGCTGTAATGCCATGATGTGGACATGATGAATGGCTGTGAATGGGTCTGATGAAGCTTTAAGTCACCCAATATTTTATTGCACTGACCTCATTATGCACAATAAGCACACACGCACACACACCACACCACACACACACACACAGACACACATAGACACAGACACACACACACAAGCACGCACGTATAAACACTTGGCAAAGAATGATTTGTCTTTTCTGTTTGCCTACAGCAGAAAGGTCTAGCACAAATTCTCTCAGACACACACACAGCCACATACACTGGTACACAAAGTCTCACAAGAATTGTTCTATTGTCTGTTTTTCTAGCCTGCAGCAAGACTTTACACACACACACACACACACACACACACACACACACACACACACACACACAATAATGTGGACTCATAGCACTGTAAGTAAGGACCAATTAAAAGTTCCAGGGTCTGATCCAGTGCTGAATCCTCATAGGCTGCTGAGCTGAGAGCTGCCTTACCCGTCTGAGAGACACTTGCTCCGGGCACTGCCCTCCTTTCTCTCCCCTTCGCCTCTTAGAACCAGCACGCACACACACACACATGCACGCACACACTTTCCTGCACACATAAACACTCACAAAGCATACACACAACTTATCTGGTTCATTACTACTTCCTATTCTCTCCCCATCACCCACACGCACGCACGCACGCACACACACACACACACACACACACACACACACACACACACACACACACACCCAGAGCAAACCTCCCTGTCAGATGGCGCAATAATTACCAGCAATCCTTTCCCATGTGACCTCTGTGACCTCATGATCATCTCTCTCTCTCTCTCTCTCTCCCTCTCCATCTTTAAGGCTGTCTGCTTGTGCTGCCCTGTCAGTCCAGCCCTCCTCCACCCATCCTTCCATTCATCCTTTTCTACAGGATCTCCCAGAGTCAGTAGAGCCATAGTGGGCTTTCCAGAACTTCTCATATTCACAAGCAAAGCACTCAGAGAAATAGTGAGTGATGTGATGGACATAGCGAGTGATGTGATGGACATAGTGAGTGATATGATGGACATAGTGAGTGATATGATGGACATAGTGAGTGATATGATGGAGTAAGTGATATGATGGACATAGCGAGTGATGTGATGGACATAGTGAGTGATATGATGGACATAGTGAGTGATATGATGTGATGGACATAGTGAGTGATGTGATGGACATAGTGAGTGATGTGATGGACATAGTGAGTGATGTGATGGACATAGTGAGTGATGTGATGGACATAGCGAGTGATGTGATGGACATAGTGAGTGATATGATGGACATAGTGAGTGATATGATGTGATGGACATAGTGAGTGATGTGATGGACATAGTGAGTGATGTGATGGACATAGTGAGTGATGTGATGGACATAGTGAGTGATGTGATGGACATAGTGAGTGATATGATGTGATGGACATAGTGAGTGATGTGATGGACATAGTGAGTGATGTGATGGACATAGTGAGTGATGTGATGGACATAGTGAGTGATGTGATGTGATGGACATAGTGAGTGATGTGATGGACATAGTGAGTGATGTGATGGACATAGTGAGTGATGGGATGTGATGTGATGGACATAGTGAGTGATGTGATGTGATGTGATGGACATAGTGAGTGATATAATGCGTGTATAGATTGGTGTGTCCTCTTAGTTTGTGTTTAGGAGCATTTTCCTGCATTAACTGGGGCAATTGGGCCAGTGCTTCACATTTACATTTAGTCATTCATGTTATCTCTCTCTCTCTCTCTCTCTCTCTCTCTCTATGTGCTCTCCATACTGAAGAAATCCACTGCCTCCCTCCCTGTGATTAATTATTAACCATTCTCTCAGCTCACTCAAGTTTCAAGTTGGACACCACACACAGAGTAATTGGTCTCTATCCACCTCGATTCAAAGACGAGGACCGACTACGTGCCAGACTTCTGACTGTGGTAGAAAAGGGAGGAAGAAAATTGTGTGCAAACCCACAACACGTAATCACAGGTACTGAATCCAAGAGCTTTCAAACAGAAGAATAGAGACATGCCACACACTGCAATCAACACTTCTAAATGCTTGTGGAAGCATCACCTGCAGCGTAAAGTCTTTCTGTCTTATTACTGAAAAACAGAGAGCTGAATCTTAGGGCTAAAGACTCCGCTTGTATTCTGACTGAATAGAGATAGCTGTAGTAGCACAAGCTCCATGGAAGGCTAGCACCCAGGCCAGCGGGCATCTGAAGCCCAGGGAGGGGTGGAGTGGAGCTGGGTAGGATCTTCTCCAGATGCCCCGACTCCCATTCCTCATGCATATTTAAACACAAATGTGAAACTGACAAATGCCCTGTTGACTAACTGTCGTGGCTAATTAGCTCGCAGTAATTGGGCGCCGTGCGCCTTTTTCCCTGTGCTTGTCCCTAGTTTAGCCTGGAGACATGTAGAGGGTAGAAAAGAGAGGGAGAAAGAGACAGAGCAAGGGAGAGAGAGAGAGAGAGAGAGACAGACAGACCGACCGATCAAGTGAGGCAGAGAGAGAGACGGAGAGACAGACAGACAGACAGACAGACTGGATTAGTTGTGTCTGACAGACTGATCTACAAGTAATGGAGCAAAAATGGTCCCAACTAAGCCTATCAGGACTGATAACACTAACACACGGATACACAATGTTGTTCAATTCAGCTTTATTCCAATAAAATGCACATTACCCAGCTCTGGCCTGAGGCGATGGTATATTTCTACACTTCTACAGCCTTGGCTGAATGCACTGCCATTGTTAGTGTACACAGCCACCGCACACTTCTCTAATGTTATTCCAGCCGCTGATGATTAGAATTGTGCCCGTCGGATATGTCATGGATTCTTAATGCCTCCTGACTGGTAGATTTGCGTAAGCTTATTGTCATCTGACTCCTCCAAAAGATAATTAAACCACGTGTCATTTCACCGGGTTCATTTAATCCTTTTCGCTCCTAATCCCCCGCGTCCTCCGCAGATGTAAAGCTAGCGGTGGGTTGACTTAGCCGACGGCCACCGCTGTGCCGTGCGGTCAGAGAGAGGGAGAGCCGAGAGCTGGTGAGACACAGGCCGACGTTAAACATCTTGCCTCATTATGGGGATAATTCAGTCTGACGTGGGAGCAGAGGAAAAGAGATTATCGCCTCAGACGACTGAACACTGTTTGACACCTGTGTCAGCTCTGCGCACACACACACACACACACACACACACACACATACAGACAGACAGACATGGACGCACACCACCCATACAGACATATAAATGCACAAAAATTCTCACACACACACATCCACACACAAACAAACACGCTAATATCGTCATCAACATATGATGGATTTAATGGAGTTTGATGGAGAGAAGCACGTCATTAGTGTGAGTCTGAGTGTGTGTGTGTGTGTGTGTGTATGTGTGTGTGTGTCGGTGTCTGTGTAACGATGTGTCCTGACATGTAGAATGGGAAGAGATATGTGTGATTGGTGTGAGAACAGAAATTCGTTCCATGGCATCTGTGTCAGAAATGCATATATGCGCTTGCACACACTCACTCACACACACACACACCATGACTCACTGGGTTCCATTTAGACCCCGCTGAGGAAGTTGAAGACTGGGAGAAGGGACTGAAATAGATGGTGTGATTTCTCATCTCACGCAGAGGGAGAGATGGAGAAAGGAAAAGAGGCACACTCCTCATTCCTTTCCAACAGACAGATGCTTCACATTCATTCCTACACCCCTCTCTCTCTCTTTCTCTTTCTCTCTATCCTTGTCTTTTTGTGGAGCTCCACTCTGCAGTGTTGTTGGTTGTGTGCTGGGCGTTGGGAGGGGTAAGGGATTGTGCTGGTTTGGATAATTAGTTTCTTAAGTGAACTGAAAAAATGAGCTCATTTTGAGTCGCACTGTTGCTTTGAGACTGGGTGCAGTGTGTGTGTGTGTGTGTGTGTGTGTGTGTGTGTATTTGTGCGTGTGTGTGTGTGGTATTGCTGTTTATGTGTTTCTATGTGTGTCCTATATGTCTGCACATGCTCAGATGCATGCACATGTGACACCTGAGTGTGTGTGTGTGTGTGATAGTAACAGAAGCTTTGTCTCCGATGTTACCTGAGCTCCATGAAGGGATGGCACACACCACCTAACACAGCTCATGCTGTGCACAACCATGAAGTAAACATACATGTATATTACATTCGTGTGTGTGTGTGTGTGTGTGTGTGTGTGTGTGTGTGTGTGTGTGTGTGTGCGAGGTAAAGAGAGAAAGAAAGAAAAAGTGATGGAGAGGTGAATAGGTTATCATTAGGCCCAGCATAGGAGACATCCATCACACTAACAACCACATACACACACACGCACACACACACACACACACACACATACACAAACCAGTGCCCAGCACAAGAAGCATTTCTAAAGGGCAAAAGCTTTGAGGCACTCTCCATCATGGGCGCCTGAAGGACACGTTAGAACGCAAGTTGGCATTTTGAGATTGGGTGTAAAAGGCTATTTGATATCCAGTCACATCGCTGTAAAGTTCACACAGATTCTTCAAATGCAAAATGCCCTGTGATGTTTATCACACGCAAGAACAGCCCTCTGAGGCACTGCTATGACTGACTGACTGACTGACTGACTGACTGACTCTGGTGTGTGTGTGTTGCCCTTGGGGTCCTAGTTGTTTGGGTCCTATGCTAATGCTAACTCCCTTGTGTATGAGAACAGGTGTTCTGTATCATCATAATGCCATCGTCCAGCTGGAAAAGCTCAACTGCTGTTTCAGACCACTAACTCAGACCACAAACAGTATTACATGACACCTCTCCGTGAGTGTGTCTGTATCTCTGTTTGTGTGTGTGTGTGTGTGTGTGTGTGTGTGTGTGTGTGTGTGTGTGCTTGTGTCTGTGCGCTCCCACTTTTGCACGTCTCACTGTGTGTGTGTGTGTGTGTGTGTGTGAAAAGACTCTTGAGACTGAGATTGTTTTATTTTTAGGATTCTATCATTATTAGTGATTTACTATGCTCCAGTGGTTTGGCAAACACTATATTGGACAGTCAGGCAAGTAAAGCTGCTTTGAATTGAAATGAATTACACCGAGTTGATATGAGAGAGAGAGAGAGAGAGAGAGAGAGAGAATGGCTGTATTGAAGGGAGCTCACCAGGGCTTGGTTGAGGAATGAAATGATAGATGAGGAGGGAAAGGAGGAGTGGGAGAAGAGAAAGGGTACTGACATGAAACGGAGAAGGAGGGTGACCTGAGAGATTGAGTCTGTGTGAGAGAGACAGAGAAAGTGTGTTTGTGTGTGTGTGTGTGTGTGTGTGTGTGTGTGAGAGAGAGAGAGAAGAGAAGAGAGAGAGAAGTGTGTGAGGCAGTGAAGTAGTGTCGCCAGCCTCACAGTCGACTGATTGGCGAAATGAATCTGGTGCTCATTTATCATGTATTACTTTACTCAGGAGCAACCACAGGTAGGGCAAGAGTAACACACACACACACACACACACACACACACACACACACACACACACACACACACACACACCCACACACGTGTACATGTTTACACATAACTCGTATTCATCACACCTATGCACCCATTCACACACACACACACACACACATCCGCTCACAAACTGTCATTGTATAGCCTCCGATCTCAACATGTCTGGAATACCATACGTTCTACTCTGTAGGGTTCTATAGGTGTGTGCTGGGTGTGCTTCAGTTATCTGTGGATCTGCCTGGATGGCCAGTGTAGGGATGGGCTGGTTGTAGAGTTATGTGAGGTGCAGGTCTATGCTGGAACACTGTACTGTTTTCTCCTGTAGGGATCTGTGTGTGTGTGTGTGTGTGTGTGTGTGTGTGTGTGTGTGTGTGTGTGTGTGTGTGTGTGTGTGTGTGTGTGTGTGTGTGTGTGTGTGTGTGTGTGTGTGTGTGTGTGTGTGTGTGTGTGTGTGTGTGTGTGTGTGTGTATTGTACCAGTGCCTGCTGAGAGATAAGGATCTCTGTTAGGCCGAGTTATGTGCAGACTCCTGTTCTGGATGGCTGCCCGGGGGTCGTGCTGAGGGGTGGGAGTGGGGGGTCGTGTTTCTTCTGTGTTAAAGCCACAGCCATTTTCCTCCACTGGGCATTGCAGCTGTTAGTTCCCCCGCTGTTTTGCTCTGTCAGCCTCCCGGTAAAGTGTGTGTGTGTGTGTGTGTGTGTGTGTGTGTGTGTGTGTGGGTGTTTCAGTCCTGCCCGAGTCTCTAGCTGGCTGTGAAAGTGCCCGTTGTTGCCCCTTCTTTACCATTCTTAGGCTGTCATTAGGGGCTTCACTCTGTCGTTACCCGTGATGATTTGGGGGGTAATGGCTGGGCGCAACAGGGGGGGCAGCAGAGGGGCAGCTCATCAGATTGAACCGTCAGCTTTGATCTTCTCACCTTTTGTCCCTTCATGCAGCTACAACAAAACACACACACACACACACACACACACACACACACACACACACACACACACACACACACACAGACATGCACATTTACCCACATAGACATACACACATAGACACAAACATGAACACACACACACACACACACACACACACACACACAGACATCCACACTTACCCACGTAGACATGCACACATAGACTCAAACAAACATACACAAACATGTATACACACACACACGCACTCAACTCAAATGCATACCCACACAAAAAACACCCTTCTCCACTTCTCTTGTGATTAGATAGACAGCATCCCACACACATATACTTGGACTCTGGCATGTGGTCCTATGCACCCACTGTCTCTAGCCCTGTAATAAAAACCCTTTTGTGTCCCCCAAACCCATTATCACCCTTAGATGGTGCTCTTTAGTGCTCACCATCGCACAGGCCCCTTTCAACTTGCTGCCTGCGGCTTCAGTGAGAGAGAGAGCTCGAAGTGTTGGAAGCTCCCCAGTCCTCTCTCTCTCTCTCGCTCTCTCTCTCTCTCTCTCTCTCTCTCTCTCTCTCTCTCTCTCTCTAGTCCTCTCTTGCTCTCTCTTTATATCTCCTTCTATCTCTCTCTCTCTCAAGTCATCTCTCTTTATCTCTCTCTTTCCTCTCTACCTCCCTGTCTTTCTCTTCTTCTCCTTCTCCAGCAGAAGAAGCACTAAGCCCCTTCTTGTTCTCACTGGAGCGTCGGCGCGTAATTGCCCCCGACTAAGCCGCGTCTCCTCCTGGCTCTCGCCGAAAGGCCATGCCGTCAGCAGAACTGAAAACACGGTACGCTACAGATATGAACGGGCCGCATCAGGGCCGCATCAGGGCCGGATCCAGCCCAGGGCCCCAGCTGCTGTGTGCGTGAGCAGTTCATGCTGACTCCTCTTTGTGCTCGGAGGATGAGACTCCACTCGGGGCTGGAGTCAGTGGTTGTCACCGCGGTGACTGGGTGCAGCCCAAAAGAAACTGGAGGGGAAGAGCATTCTCCTGTATTCTGCCGGAGTAAAACATGGCACACTTGTGGCAGTCCAGAGCAAGGCGAGGCACTAATGCCACTAGATGGCAAGCTTGGGACAACATGCCCATGTAATAACAGCTTACCCTGGACTAGATTGTGCCCTGATCTGGCCTGGATTCAGCCCTAAGTCGGCACTGCCAAGCCCAGTCCATGTGAGTCGGGTCCTGTCCAGAATCGTGCCGAATGAGAGCCGGGTCCTGAACAAACAGGGGGGCGTCTAGGCCCTGACTCAGCTGCAGGCTGGATGGAGTCCTTGTGCTGGGTACAGTACTGTTTTTCTATTAGTCAGTGTGTGTGTGTGTGTGTGTGTGTGTGTGTGTGTGTGTGTGTGTGTGTGTGTGTGTGTGTCCAGTCTGTTGTCAGCATATGGTACTTTGAGTAAGTGTCCCTGCAGGCAGCTCTTCTTAGAGCCTGTATAGTGTGTGTGTGGATGTGTCCGTCCCCAACAGAGAGGAGAATGTTTCTCAGGCAGGTTTGGAGTGCTTCTCTCTGCCTCCAGCACTTTTCACCATTACCATCGGCCCCCTGCTGTGACAGTATGTGTCTCTAGGCACCTGTGGTGTGTGTGTGTGTGTGTGTGTGTGTGTGTGTATGCGCACATTGCATGGTGAGAGTGGACACAAGCTGGTGCATGAGTATGATGTGTGATGTGGATGACGTGTGTGTGTGTTTGTGTGTGTGTGTGTTTTGTGTGAGTGTGTTTGTGCGTGCGTTCTTGGAATGATGCGGGATGACTTAACCTGCTTATGAGTTTATGGATGACATTGGCACGTGTGTGTGTGTGTGTGTGTGTGTGTGTGTGTGTATATATCTGTGTGCTTGTATGTGTGTGTCTGTGTGAGTGTGTGAGTGTGTCTTCAAAAGCTAGATTTACCCATTTGTAGTAATACTTTCAGTGATCCAAACCTTGTTTAGCTGTAGATACGCACAGAATAGATTAAATCACCTTATCAGGGTTTTGCCATTGAAATGACAGGTTTTAAATAAAATGTAGGATGCTGAAAGAAATTGAGATTAAATGCCCATCTGCCAAGCTTCCCCAGTTGGAAATATTCCAAACCCTTTTGAATGGAAATCAGTGACACTGAAAATAATATCACCCAAAGCATTCATATTTCCTCGCAGTTACAGATAATTGCATTTTAGAAGTTCTTGTAGGTCCCCGAAAAAAATCTATACTTCGTAATACAAAAATCTGAAAATCGTTTCACTCCTGAGTAGCAGGATTTAAGTCTTTCATTTAAAGCTGCTATTGCTTCCTCATTGACATGGAGACGGAGTGTCTGTGGCTTTGCTCTTCTCCCAGGAGTAAAGTTAGTTTGCACCAGCCCTGACACCTCACCCCCCCCCCCCCCCCCCCCCACAGCCATCTTTTCTGTTGACTCCTTTTAGCACTCGCTCAACCTCTTGCCTGTCTGTTGTCTAGCTCTCTCTGTTCTGTGTTTCCTCTACACTTATCACGCTGTCAACCATTCATATCTCTCTCTCGCTCTCTCTCTCTCGCGCGCGCGCGCTCGCCTGTTTCATTTCTCTCAACTACTGCATTGCTTCTCTCTGTCTCTGCGGCTCCTTCTGCTCCCTTTCTCTCTCTCTCTCTCTGGTTTCCTCTCCATCACACTCTCTCCATCTCTCTCTTTCTCCCTCTGGTTTCCTCTCCTCTCCATGTATTTTATTCCTCTGAGTTCTGATCCCTTTGGTGATGTTGTTTGCCAGGGTCGGTGTTAAGCCATCAGAGAACAGCTAATCACAGCCACGTCTCTAGCGTACTCCACCTCCCTGCAGGAACATAAAGGCCCTCTCACGCTCTCTCACGCTCTCTTTCTCTTTCTCTCTCTCTCTCTCTCTCTCACCCTCTCTCTCTCTCTCTCTCTCTCTCTCTCTCTGTCTCTCTCCCATCCCCTCCACTTTATCCATCCATCTCTCTCTTTCACCCCCCTCTCTGTGTGATCTATCCATCTATCCTTCTCTTTTCATCTTTCTCTGTTTCTTCTCTGATCTTCCGACCCCTCCATCTCTTCAGGGGACCTCACCTTGCCTTTAGTGACAGGAGTGTGTGTTCTTTACTGTCCATCCCAGACAGGAGTGTGTGTTCTTTAGTGTCCATCCCAGACAGGAGTGTTTGTTTCTTTAGTGTCAGGAGTGTGTGTTTCTTTAGTGTCAGGAGAGTGTGTTCTTTAGTGTCCATCCCAGACAGGAGTGTGTGTTTCTTTAGTGTCAGGAGTGTGTGTTTCTTTAGTGTCCATCCCAGACAGGAGTGTGTGTTCTTTAGTGTCCATCCCAGACAGGAGTGTGTGTGTGTGTTCTTTAGTGTCCATCCCAGACAGGAGTGTGTGTGTGTGTTCTTTAGTGTCCATCCCAGACAGGAGTGTGTGTGTGTGTGTTCTTTAGTGTCCATCTCAGACAGGAGTGTGTGTTCCTCCAGCACTCTTCTGCTCACTGGTTTGATATACAATGGCATTGGGTGTGTCCCACTTAGATGTGTGTCTCTCCAAGAGGATCTCACACACACACACACACACACTTTTCATTCACAAAGACTAACACACACACATACCTCTGCAGAATCTGTGCTACTCTGGATGTTTGAAGGCTGAAGCAGAACTGTTGCTTTCTGCTTAGTTTTATCCCTCTCTCTTAACCCCCCATCTCACTCTCTCTCTCTCTCTCCCTCTCTCACTCTCTCTTTCCCATCCTTCTCTTCCACCCCCCATTCTCTCTGCGTGTGTGTTATCTCACCCGACACATTGCAGGGGTTGCAGGGCTGGCTGCTGTAATTACACTGCTCTTTTATCCGTGGGGTTGGCATGGCGATGCAATGGTTGGCATGGTGTCTTTTATCGGCCAGGCCGGCAGCGAGTGGCACAAAGCGTGGCACAAAGCGTGGCACAAAGCGTGGCACAAAGCGTGGCCCCGGCTTGTCTTTGGCCGTCATCATGCCTGTGCGTGCCCTGGGGTCGGTGTCTCACCGTGGTCCACGCGGCCCCTTCTACCTCCCCTTCTACCTCCTCTCTCTCTTCCTCTCTCTCTTCCTCTCTTCTGCCTCCCCTTCACCTCCCATCTCTTGTTTTAAGGGGGGGAGACAACACTCACACAGGCCACTCCACTTCCTCCTTTAGTCACAGTACACAGAGCAGTCTACACACAGATAACCCTGTGCACTTTGTCTATCTACACACTCACATACATAGACACACACACACACACACAGAGACACAGACACACACATACAGAGACACACACACACACACACACACACACACACACACACACACACACACACACACACACACACACACACAGATCCCTACAGGAGAAAACAGTATAGTGTTCCAGCACAGTGTGAACAGAACTCAGACCAGCCAAGGTGCATGAAGGTAAGCAGCAGGCCCATTGCTCAAGGGCTGTGCTGTTTTAATGCTGTTTGTCGAATGCAGAGAGGCTGTGTGTGTGTGTGTGTTCTGATGAGTGTGTGTGCGTGTGCGTGTGCGTTCTGATGAGTGTGTGTGCGTGTGTGTGTGTTCTGATGAGTGTGTGTGCGTGTGTGTGTGTTCTGATGAGTGTGCGTGTGCATTCTGATGAGTGTGTGTGTGTGTGTTCTGAAGAGGGAGTGAGTATTTGCCTGCTTTGGGTGCATGTAGCGGTCTTAATAAGAGCTACCTGCCGTGCTGTGTCTAACTGGCGTCCTCCGTACACTGTCC
>NW_024879820.1:32500-35000 GCF_900700415.2 Clupea harengus | reverse complement strand
AGAAAAAACGCACAATAAATCTCAATGGATCCTTGTGCAAGAAAAGCTCAGAGCGTCTAGATACAGAAGGCTCATAGAGATGTCTGGAAAAAAAATTGTGTTGCTTTTTGCCCATATTCAAAGAAAGAACTTCAAACTAACACCACCAAATTATGGTTTATTGTTTCAATTACTTTTCATTGGGAAGAGACATGAATGTGTGACATTTGCAACTTGTCTGAATATGCAAATGCAATCAAACGAAACAATTGGAGAAGGAGGAGGATGAGGAGAAGGAGGAAGAAGAGAAGCTCATTCTGCAGCTCCTTGATTCTTAGTATGTATTTGGGAATTGGTTGAGGAATATTCTGTGTGCAGTGAGCTTGCTGTGGACTCAGATTGCCACGGTGCAGTACAGTATTGAACTGCCCAACGCAGACTCTAGATTTCCCTCTCAGTCCCAGTCCCAGTCTGAAAGGGGACCAGTTACTTTAATGCTAATAATGAAACTGCTGGACTTGATGATATCACTTTGCCAGTCTTTTGAAAAGAGAAATACTCTCTCTCACTGTAACTTATTCTTTTATTCAGTTTCTTAATTGACTTTAGCTAGCATTCTCTCTTCCTCACTCCCCCTCTCCATCTTATTGTCCTGTCTCTCTCTCTCTCTCTCTCCCCCCTTCCTTTTCCTCTCTCTCTATCTCTCATTCTCACTCTAACTTTCGCTCTCTCCCTCTCCCTTTCCCATTGTCACTCCGGGGAGTTGACACATAGCTCCGATAACCAACGGAGATGATTCGGTCACTCACTTGTTCAATTGTAATTACTGCAGCCCTGTCTCCTGATATAAGGCTCCATACGACATCTCCCCTGCAGTGAGTTTGGGAAGTGGCCCTCCGTGTCTTCTAGGGAGCGGTGGCTGTGGCCCTCCGTGTCTTCTAGGGAGCAGTGGCTGTGGCATCTTGACAAGCCCATACGGTTGGCCCAGCTCTGCGTGCTGCCTCTCATTGAAATGCACGGCCACATGGTCTACCTTAAAGGCCTGAAGATGCAAATAATCTCTTCCTCTCGCCTTCGTGAAGTCTCACAGACACACGCACACGCACACACGCACACACGCACACACGCACACACGCACACACGCACACACGCACACACGCACACACACACACGCACACACACACACACAATCTGTGTCTGTCAATCTCACCCAAGCAATAGAGGGAAAAAATAATACCAGAGACGCATATGTACGTTTTTCCCACACATGCTGTCACTTGTTTTGTTTGTCTATTTTTTGTATTTGTATCGCCTCATGTTTTATTCTCTCATTCTGTCTCTCTTACACACGCACACACAGACACACACACGCACTCACACCTCCTGTTTAAATATGGACTGTTAAACTATCCCCATGTTTCAGTCTATAATAACAGCGCTGAGATACTGGTACTCGCCTGGGCTGTTGGCCAAATAGTTCCGTGTTCCCAGTGGCTCGTGTGGTGCTGTTATTCGATATGCGGCTGGCCCTTTGCTCATTTCCCTTCCTGTGTGTGTGTGTGTGTGTGTTTGTGTGTGTGTGTGTGTGTGTGTGTGTGTGTGTGTGTTGCATTGTAACCACATGTAATTCTGTTCTATTTTAAAACATGGGGTTAATCTTTACTGAAAGATAAACATGTACACACACGCATAAACACACAAACACACACGCTCAAACATACACACACACGTACACATACACATACAATTAAGGGCACACACCTGGTCTCAGAAAGAAATTACCTGTTTGACAGCCCCTCTGAAATGACTCTGAAAATAAGTTGTGATTTCCCCTGGTGCAAAGGGTACCTGTGTTTCCTTAATCGGGTTTGCCTTTAGGGCACAGAGGCAAGGTGTGTGTGTGTGTGTGTGTGTGTGTGTGTGTGTGTGTGTGTGTGTGTGTGTGAGAGAGTGTTTGTGCGTGTGGGTGTGCGCGTGCGGCTGTGTGTGTGTAAAGCAAGATATTCCAAATGGTGTTTTCTTTGTCTGTGTGTGTAAAACAAGAAATTCCAAATTGGTTTTTTTCTGTGTGTGTGTAAAGCAAGATACTCCTGTGTGTGTGTGTGTGGAAGGGGGACTCTACTCACCCAAACTTTACACACCTCCATCAACACCACAACACACTCGCACCATCCCCAACTCTGCACCTGTCTCACTGCACAGCATCTGCACCTGTCTCACTGCACAGCATCTGAACTCCTCTGATCTCCACGCTAACTCCACCCGTCTCCCTGCACCCATGTTATTCCAGCAAACTCTGTAATATCTGAAACTACATTAATAGTTTCATAACAACTTCTGCCTCAACCATAGCTGTTTCACAATCTCAGTAACTGCACAAAGCCCTTTCTCTCACACCCTCTCTCTCTTCCTCTCCTTGTCTCTCTGTTCATCTCTCTCTCCCTCTCTTTCTCTCTCTCTCTCTCTCTCTCTTTGTTTGGTTTCTGGTCACACCATTTCTCGGTGGATCATTTTAGCCTTG
>NW_024879820.1:22500-30000 GCF_900700415.2 Clupea harengus | reverse complement strand
AGCTGCATTTGTTATTTTAAGGATGAGGAACTCAATAGTCCATAAGGATCATTTAGACTTACATGCCATGTATACATACATGCAGACATCCCGTTCATTTGATGTGACTTGAGGATTGTGGGACGTCAGCACCTAGGTGATGGACTGATGGACAGCGTAACATGCTGACTGCAGCTCTTACTCATCTGGATGTGGAGTGGAAGGGGCACCATTTTGGTTCAAAGGAGGGCAACATTGCGTAATTTCCAAGCAAGGGAGTGCCATATTGGCTCAAGGTTGGAGAGTACTAGTTATAAATGTGTTATAACATGGGTCACTAAATGTTGATGAGTCGGTTGTGAGGTGCAAAAGTGTTTGGTTGTTTGGGAGGTCTCACAAATCAGACTAGTAGAGATCATTTGTTAATTGTGATATTTTTTAACTTAATTGCATATATGCTGGAGGTCGTGTGTGTGTGTGTGCTTGTGTGTACACTTGTGTGTGCTTGTGTGTGTGTGCTTGTGTGCGTGAGTGTACGTGTGTGTGTGTGAGTGTGTGTGTGTAGAGAGTAAGTAAGACAGAAATTTAATTAAAACCATATCCTCTGGGGTAAACAGCACTGTAACCACTAGGTTGAGCTAATATACTGCCATTTGTTAAACACTGTTGTGCGGTTTTACTGCCATCGTATACTCACTTCGACCCAGTTTGTGTGTGTGTGTGTGCGCACTAATTATGTGTGAATGGGACTGGATTTGGTTTTCTGTGTGTGGAAGTGTGCATGTGTATGCGTGTGTTCGAATGTTGTGTTGTGACCATCTACCTGTATGTGTGTGACAGAGAGAATGTTGCGGTGTGTGTGTGTGTGTGTGTGTGTGTGTGTGTGTGTGTGTGTGTGTGTGTGTGTGTGTGTGTGTGTGTGTGTGTGTGTGTGCGTGTGCGTGTGTGTGTGTGTGTGCGTGTGGAGGTGTGTGTGTGCATTCCAGAGCAGTAAAGTTTACAGTAATTTGATATGGAGCTCAGCCACTGACTCCAAGTTAATATGATCAGCAGAGGCAAAGGCGTGAGAGAGCCGGATGGAGCCCAAATATATGAAAGAGAGTGGGAGAGAAAACAGACTCCTCTGAGCACAGGAAGTGCTTATCATCCCCACGCAGGGGAAACTACAAAATGGCAGCCACCGCTGCGTCAAACCAGACAGTCAGAGCAGGGCTGCCCTTTTAACACATTTCTGCTCTTGAGCTTAATCCTGTGTGTGTGTGTGTGTGTGTGTGTGTGTGTGTGTGTGTGTGTGTGTGTGTGTGTGTGTGTGTGTGTGTGTGTGTGTGTGTGCAGAGGCCTTGTGGCAGGGTTGTGAGTTTTACCTTAAGCCACTTAGCAATTATCCTTGAGTAATGGCCTCCTATAGGTTTTTGAGATGTCATGTCAGTGGAGGATTGGTGCAGACAAGTGTCAATCATTAAAGGACTGCAGGAAAACCGATCAGAAGCAGTAATTGAATCTGTCAGTGTCAGTGGGGGATTCTGTGTAGAGTTTAGTGCAGTTCTGGGCCCGTATTCACAAAACATCTTCAGGCTAAAAGTAGCTCCTAACATGCCGATTTAGGAGAAACTCCTAAAAATAATGGCCGTGTAGGGTCCTGACTGACGAAGAGTAATACACTAAGTCCCTTAGTGCTAAAAGTAACAATTAAGTATCTAAGTAGTTGAGAGGACTCCTAACCAAGACCTACTCCCAAAACGAACAGAAAAACAACAGCTTCCATCGTTCCACGTAAAAAAAATGCAAAATTACTGAAAACATAGCGTCTTAATCACAAGGGAATACTTATAGAGCTTGTAAGGGATACCATACGTCACCAACCAAACGAAACAACCCACTCACTCCCGAAATGGAATTGAATGTAACGTTTTATTATACAGCTCCTGTCTACACAAATGTGTCATCATACAGATGCACTTCGAAAACTGTGTGAAGATACTCAGTCTGTGGGCAGTGTATTCCATTATTATTTAATCTGTCAAATATTCATTTATTTATTTATCGTTCTTTGCCGTATAGGCTATGAAGCGCCCCCCGGCACAGACCTGTCACCCTTCACCGAGTTCATTGCAAGCTTGTGCATGAGACTTGGTGTCAGCCATAGCAGCGTAGTCTTTCTCTTGGCTTAGGAGTTCTCGCTTTTCCTCAGTAAAAGTTGGTCTCAACAGCTTTTAGTGCCACTTAGGAAAACTCTTAGTGGGAAGATCAAATGTTTCGTGAATCTGGGCCAGAAGTCCAAAGATGAGTTACAGCTATAGAGACATACACTCAGCTCTCTTTCTCTCTTTCACACACACACTAAAACACTCACTCCCACACACACACACACGCACACACACACGCACTTGTGAGTTGAGTGCAGCTCACTTTGAGCTCCTCCCTTCCGTGCTAATTTATGTTTAACACTCACACGTGTTCCAGTCATTCTCACCACATTGCCCTGGATCATGTGTACCAGGTCAGCATGACTCTCTCTCACACAAACATTCACACAACACACACACACACACACACACACACACACACACAAGAGCACACAGAGCTGTACCATTTAACACCCCTCTCTCTCTCTCTCTCTCTCTCTCTCTGTGTGTGTGTGTGTGTGTGTGTGTGTGTGTAAACCAAGTGTTAACTGCAGAAACTGAATGACTGAGTGTTCCAGGCGTTCTGGGGCTCATAAACACGCCCGTGTCCGTGCTCCTGGAGGTCTCTACGGGCTCCTCTGGCTCTGCATGCCAGCACGAGAGGAGCTTAGCACACACAGGAGTTATCACACACACACACACACACACACACACACACACACACACACACACAGGAGTTATCACACACACACACACACACACACACACACACAGGAGTTATCACACACACAGGAGTTAGCACACACACACACACTCACACACACACACGAGTTATCACATACACACACACGAGTTATCACACACACACACACACACACACACATTCCCAGATCCTGGTAATGTGGTGTGCCTGCCGTGGTCCCTATCGTTGCAGCACTACTCGTGTTACTATGCTAGTCACTAGTCTGATGTGTTCTCCAGTGGAACGGTGGTAGGTGTAGTCACACAGGAGATGTGCTGGTGTCGGTCTGCTCTCCCTGCCTGCCTGCCTGCAGTTCTGCAGCAACGTGGAACTAACCGTGGTGTCATGCATCCTAAATCTGTCTATCACATGTCCTTGATGGTGTCCAGAAGTGCCTGACAAGACCTTTGAGGAGTGAGAAGAATACACTCAACACACTGGCAGGCTCCTGTCTGTCTGTCTGTCTGTCTGTCTGTCTGTCTGTCCTGTGTGTGAAAGTGAAAGAGAGAGAGAGAGAGAGAGAGAGAGATTGTTGTCGGGGGAAAGGCTCACCATATCTCTTTTCCCTAATCAAAGTCAAGTCAAAGTGTTTATTGTCGCATACACCAAATTTCTTCAGCGCAGCGAAATTCTTATGACTTGGCAGCCAACATCTACGCAGTAGACGGCATACAACAGGTAACACAAATAACATATACCAAAATAACATATACCAGAAATAACATATAACATATAACATATAACAAGTAACAACAGTTTAAAATACAAGAAGGGCAGTTTCCAGGGTGGGGAATATTAAATTAAATAAGATAAAAAAATGTGGGTTTATATATGTAGCAAGTGTATTTGTATGGGTGTGAAGTACAAGGTGATGGCGACTGTTCAGTGTTGCTGATTCAGCAGCCTAACAGCCTGGGGGTAAAAACTGTTTGTGAGTCTGGTAGTCCGTGCTCGGATGCTCCGGTAGCGTCTACCAGACGGCAGCAGTGTGAATAGACCATAATAAAATAGTTAACCCCATGCTCCATGAGCAGAGCAACAGGGAGCACACTTAACCTGCTTACCCCCTCGATCAGTGTCAGGCTGGGGGAACTGTGCCAACATGACTCACAGACATGACCTGATCTCAGATCAGTATGAGCAGCACTGCTGTGAGTGAGATGATGCTGTGAGAAGCACAGACTCCAGTGTTGGAGCACTAGCTCCCCCTGCTGGTTAAGAACATAACAGCTTGTAGATTTTTCTGCTGCACTGCACTTGTGCACTGTTGTGCTCTCACATATTTTGTTTCCTCTTTGTCACTTTCTCTCCTTCTTCCTCTTCATCCCTCTCTCTCTCTCTCTCTGGTCTCCATGCCCTTCCCTTTCACTCCCTTTCTCTGCTGCAGTCAAACCCACTTCATTAAAAGGTTCATTGATCAAAGTCAACATTGGCCTGTTTAATTGTGTTTGACCCTCATCTGTGGTTCACCTCCCTTGATGCGCACACATACATACACACACACACATACACACACACACACACCACACACACACACAAACACACACAAGCAAACAAAGAGAGAGAGAGAGACATACACATACAAAGGCCAAACAATGCTTTAGATGGGGCGGGGTGACAGATTAGGCATTTTTGTCCGTGGGGTCAGCAATTTGTGAGGAAATTGGGGCCAACGGAGTGCATTGATTCTGGTCTGGACCTGTCAGCCTACACAACACACACACACACACACACACACACACACACACACACTGACACACACACACACCCACACACAGACACACAGACACTGACACACAGACACAAAACACATTTGTGCAAACTCTGCAGACATTCATCAATGTCTAGTACTGGCTTAACTTTTCCACAAAACCCTCCCAACTTAAACTAAAATAGTGTGGGGTGATCAGTTCGCGGGGTTGAGAAGTCATCGCCAAGGAGACGAGATTTGTTTCCTGCCTCGGGATGAATTTCCCATCCCAAATCACCCAAACTGACTTGTTGTCAGCCACACACTACTCTCACTCACCCCTGATCCCTTTGCACATGTATGTGGGCACTTCATGTCCCACACAGAAAACAGTACAGGTTAGCCCGTCCAGCGTTGATGCTAATTCAACACGCCCGTCCAGCGTTGATGCTAATTCAACACGCCCGTCCAGTGTTGATGCTAATTGAACACGCCCGTCCAGTGTTGATGCTAATTCAACACGCCCGTCCAGCATTGATGCTAATTCAACACGCCCGTCCAGCGTTGATGCTAATTCAACACGCCCGTCCAGCGTTGATGCTAATTCAACACGCCCGTCCAGCGTTGATGCTAATTCAACACGCGTGATTCTGTCCCACCGCTAGGTGTGTGTAGGCCTTAGCAAGTGCGCTGTGTTGGGAAATCACAGAATAGCTGTGTTTATAGACATCTTTGCAGTGTGAGGCATTCTTCCGTAAATGCACTTTAACTGAGCTGTGTCATGTCATCTTGAGATTGTTTTCCCATATGCCTTTGTAGCTAAGCTCACTCTGCCATGATTGCATTCCCTAGTCAAATTACAACAGAAGACACCGTATGTCAATGCTATCTATCTATTTCAAGGAAATTCAAAGGCATGCTGTTCTATGAATGGAAGAAAGCATTCACTGAATGGTCTATGGATGCCCTAGTGAATTGGCAGTAAGTTTACAGACGGCAGAAGGTCACTGCAGTTTGTTTTGACCATGTTGGAGTATTTGTAAGGAATGAGAGAGTCTATTGAAACAGCATGCACTCACTGACAGGGGATGATGGGGATAATGTGAAGAGAGCAAAAGTACAAGAGGTCTGTATACACAGTGAGAACCGCATGTAGCATGGGGGATGTAGCATGGGGGATGTAGCTTTCTATCAAAGTGTTCCACTCAGACTACAGAGACAAGACCATGGATAGCATGTGTCGTTTATAATCATATGTTGTCAAGTTTACATCATGTTTGTTAAATCTCAACTCAATCATTAATGTTTTATTTTCTCATGCAAAACAAGTACTTTAAATACACTGATAGCAGCTGCTTTTGGGGCAAGTACTTCTAAATAACCTGATAGCACCTGATTCTGGGGGTAAATACTTTAAGTACCCTGATATCACCTGACTCTGTGGCAAGTTATTTAAATACCTTGATAGCACCAGATTCTGGTGTGTGTGTGCCAGACAGCAAAGCATTCTACACTGAGCCTCACAAACACATAATTGCTGTAATTTCTGCCTTTGCCCATGCAGCGAGTCTACCATTTTGGATCTTAATGGCATGAGGCACTGCAGTTGTGACTGGAATGCCTTTAAATAATGGAAACTGGTGGCTACCTGGAGATGGAAAGGGCAGAGATGATGATCTGGCCTTTCCCTATGCTGCCACTGTGCAAGGTTGGACATCAGTTTCTGTCAGAGCAAAAATACATGACTGTCACCATGGTAACCAACATGAGAACATGTCCTATACCACCTGTGTTCGTGTGTTTTGTGTGTGTGTGTGTATGTGCGTGTGTGTGGGGGGGGGTTTCTTTCGCCACCATCTGTGTTGCACCTCCCTCTAGTGGCCACAGAGATGAATTGCATCAGTGCAACTGTGAGTGAGTGTGAGTCAATAGGATGCTGCGGGGCAGATGCGGTGACAGCCAAACAAGCTGACTGATGTAGAGGGCACTGTGTGCTCAGTGTTCCTGTTCTACGGGTAGAGAAACAGTACAATCCACTGACACAGTTTGGGTATGTGTGTGTGTGTGTGTGTGTGTGTGTGTGTGTGCAGGATCAGACATGATTTTTGCTTTTGTGAGTGGTATTTGGGGGAAGAGTGTTTGTGGCTGGGTAGGGTCAGACACAACCTTGCTGTAAGTGACCAGTGACACTGTGTGTGTATGTGGACTGACATGGAACGGACAGAAACTGTGTGTATGTGACTGATGAGTGTTTGTGTGGGTAAGTGAGGGAGTGTCGGATACCCTGTCAGCCCTCTCTAAGTGAGCACTCATGGGTCGGGTGCGGCGGCGAGCGGAGCAGTTTCTCAGGAGTCGTGGTCAGATTCATCTGGCCCTCATCCACTGCCTGAACACTCCCAACGGCGTAAATGTCCCGCAGGACACAGGTGAGTGTGTGTGTGTGTGTGTGTTTGTGTGTGTGTGTGTGTGTGTGTGTGTCTGTCTGTCTGTGTGGAGATTGCTGCTGATTCAGCTCTGATGGTATCTAAGCCGCCATCCAGTCTTTTTCCCCATGCAGTTTTTAGAGTCAGTAGAAGAGAGAAGCGAATGTGAAAACACACTCTAAGAGAGTGTGTGTGTGTGTGTGTGTGTGTGTGTGTGTGTGTGTGTGTGCGTGTGTGTGGTGAGGCTCAAGGAGCTTCTCACTGAGTCGCTTGCTGAGATCACTCTGCTCATTTAATAGAGAAGGGTATGCTGTAAACCCCCTACTTATCTTATGACACATACTGCTGTGTGTGTGTGTGAGAGAGTGAGAGAGAGGAAAACAGAGACAGTCAGTTACTTCAGTAACTGCTTCCAGGCTGCTCAGGAGAGTCTGTGTGGTCATATCCCCAATAGTGTGTGTGTGTGTGTGTGTGTGTGTGTGTGTGTGTGTGTGTGTTCACAACTGAATTATGTGTCCTAGTCCCCTGTTACTCCTTAAA